>NC_084948.1:6263666-6563666 GCF_949316205.1 Platichthys flesus | reverse complement strand
GAATGGCTGGAAGTGCTGTCATGCTCTATGTTCAGTTACATGTAGGTGTTCGCATCCTATTGGACAGTTAAGCCTGAAGTATGAATAACTAAATCACATTGTGTCCTTATGTCTTGACACTGGTAAAATGTTCAAAAGAGTTAAAGTCGGTGAGAGTTGAAGTTGTCTCTCTGTCTGAGGCATCGGAGTTAGACATGAAAGTACCTAAGCATAGACACTACAATGTTCTGTTGGTTGGTCCTTTATCTATAACCTGACCTTGGTGACTGCTCAGAGAGGGAAGGGAATTTAGACAGGCACTATTCTCCTGTACAAACATTATATGTAATATACGCTATATACTTAACCTATAGTGGGATATACAGTAATGTGTGAGGATGTTCGAAAATTCCTCAACTAAGAGGGAGAAAGATACAGTAGGGAAATTACAGACAATCTTGGAATCTCAACAAAGGATCCAAGGGAGCTCAGCCAAAGTGACGATGGGTCCTTGGTCACTTCTCTCACCAAGGCTCTGAAAACTCCTCATAGTTTCACACTTGTTCCTTGGAGATTAATAAAGGCCACTGTTAGACTTATGAATATTTAATGTGGCAGAATTTGTATTTGTAGTCATCCCCCCGATCTGTGCCTTCACATTCCCCTGTCCCTGAGCTGTTCAAGCAGATATTCTGACTTTGGGGCTTGTTTTTTGCTCTGATGTCCTTTGTAAGCCGTGAGACTTATAGATGTATGCCTTGCAAAACATCTTATCACTGGAATTCTCATGTAAAAAAAAACACCTATATATACACACATCTGTGGTATTGCTCCAATTATATACACACACACACACACACACACGCACACACACACACACACTGGCTCACAGGCATTCTCAAAACACAAAAGATGGATATGATTATACAGAATTATTTTTCCATAAATCTGACAATCTTTCATTCAAGGCTTGTGTTAGGCTTGTTTGTTAGTGTAGATGTATTTGTATAAATGGTGTGTGTGTGTGTGTGTGTGTGTGTGTGTGCAACGACTCCACCTGCAGTAGAGGGCATACACAGTAATTGATCTGGCTTGTATTTTATAGGTAAGTACAGCACGTTTAACAGGACAGGTTCAATGGGACATTAAACACATAGTTTACAGTTGTGAAGCACAAGCGGTCTGGTTCATATGGTTGAGCAACACAGGTGGCTCACACATTTCCAGTTCACTTTGTTTCAATTATATTTCATCAGCCCTATGAGATGAATTGTAATTTGTGAATATGGGCTATACAAATAAAATTTGATTGATTGATTGATTGAATGTGTTATATAAATTCTGCATATTTCTTATTGAAATAACTCGGTAAAGGGTCATTACAACCTTGACGTCGGACTGTCTATTCGTGAAGAGCGTAGAGTGTCAGTGTCTGAGAGATGCTTATTGTAGACTGTTCCAACTGGATCATTTTATTCAGACAACAGACTAACTGTGACCATGTGCTCAATAGTTTAGTACAAGAGGCTGGTGAGGGCAGTTTAGCAGATTCTATGCTCATCTTTCGAGTGTCACACTATAACCCCATCAACTTAGGTTTATGGAGACAGTGACTCACACGGGCCTCAGACAAGGTCGTATCGTGAGGAAGAGAAACATGTTGGTTGTGGATTAAGGTTGGTTGGTTTTATTAAGGCCAATTTGAACCCAGTGTAAAAAAACAAAAACGCTGGCTTCTTGTTTATTTGGATAAAGAAATCCAAAAGTGCTGTGTGTGTGTCACTGCAGATAGATTAAGCAAAATACAAAATTCCTGTCCAGTAAAAATCCAGGCTCAATTTGACATTAAGGTGGTGTGCAAACCAATCACATACAAGGAAGGCATTATCCCAGTTGGATTACTTTCAAATGTGAACACTGTATTTTTACTGATTACCTCACATTTACTGAGAAAAATAAAGTAATTGCCTCTGATATGGCCCTGTAGCCTTGATTTGATTTTCTGAAAATTCATGAATGCAAATTCTTCCAACGTTTTTAAATCTTCACATCATACTTTCAACAGTTTGCAGACACTTGTGATTCCTGACTGGAGCTCTTTGCCTTTTCAAGTTTGTGCAGGCTTCGTTGCTTGCAGGTAAACAAACCATGTGGAGAGAAAAAGAGGCAGAGTACATCGACCAAAACGCATCGGCTATCGGCTTTTTAATTGATCTGCATTCATTTACAGATAACTGTTAGTCGAGATAAGCTGAAATATTGTCTGGGTCTAAAAAAACATACAAAAAGTATCACTGTTTGTGTAAAAGAGACGAGTTGGACTGTAAATGGTTAATGGTGAAGACAGAGCCTTGGCCCAGTTATCTGCTTTTATCACTCGAAAGCTCGTTTTGTCATCAGAAAATAGCCGATGGGCTCAAAGATTGTAAATACTATAAAATGAAAAGAAAGTGTTTAATTTTTGTGAGCCTCACCAGAATACCCTGATAATATGCAGCAGCTATCTTCAGCAACTTACGGTTAAGGTTTGGAGGTTAATGCACTTAAATGTAAATTAATAGATACAAATGACTATTTTGTTACATAAAGGGATCAGGAAAACAGAAACAAGTGGCTGAGATTGACCATAAAAAACTGTCACTGTTAACTTTCCATTGCTGTTCTAGAAACTATGTGATAAACCAAATAAAACAGATAACCATCTCAACCGGGGAAGAGAAGAAGCTCTAGCATACTACGTCACTTATCTTCCCTCGGTCCACTCATTCCATGATTACTTTCTCTGGTGTGTATGTTCTGTTTAGGATTTCCTCTGTGGCCAATGAGAAGGAGCAAGATGGAGAGACAAGATAAGAGATTCACTTTGAGAGAATGAAAAGTTTTGAATTGCTTTGGACAAGCAGAAACAAGTTAAAATGGAGTTTCTTGTTTTGAGCCTTCTTGCATTGTTGGCTTCCACTATCTTATTATCCCAAAGCTGGGATGTAATTTCCATGTTTTCAAAAGCTGCCACAACAGTTCGTAATTAGAGTAATTGTGTATAAATATTTGTATATTCCACATTCCACAATGAAGCAATACATTGATATATGTGCTGGTAAGAAGAGTGGGGTCACGGTTTGTCAGCGCTCCAGCACCTCACCACAAGGGAACCAAAGGAAGGAGAGGTGTCAAACGTGTGTCCTCTAAGAGATCGGGTGGAGGACGTATGTGCAGGGTGGCAGGAATGCAACAACAAGCCACATGGACTCCAAACCAGCAAGCCTATGACTGCAAGAACGCTATTGACGATTATCAAGGGGGCGACTTGCTGACACTTGGTAATGACAGCTGAAGATTGACATGGTGCTATTGCTGAAACAGCTAAGCAAATGCTCCTGCTTTAATTGACTGTCCTCCATAAGATAGGATGGAGGAGGCCTCTGGGAGAGAGTCCTGTCGGCTCACCTGGTGAGCAAAAACCAGAGCTGAAGACAGCAAGCACAATATGGGACCACTGAGGCGCGCTGCAAGAGTTTCATCAGCTCTCTCCTTCCACGTGGCCTTCAAGCTGTTTGGCATTACGGGACTCCACAGGAATTGAAGCATCAGGACCATTACAGATACCACAGAGAAGGCATCAAGATGGCTGTGGAACAAGTAAGTGAACCCTACCTAGACACAAGCGAGAAACAAAATAAGACCTGGCGCCTGGCTATGTAGGGTGAAAGAACAGAAACATCCAGGCATTAGAGGACATGTAAAAGAACATGCTGCATGTTCAGTAGTAACAAGTAGAGACAAATCCTAACAGTGTATGTAGGCTAGTCAGAGTTAAAAATAAAGTAAGAGGTTTGTAAGTTAGAAGAAAATCTTTAACATGGCTGTGTGCACAATATAGTGAGTTTGCCATCTTGGATTGCTGTCCGAAAGATTTTTTTAACCCTCATTGTTTCCCACAATGCATCATTAAAAGTACTTTACAACCGAGTCAGTAACCAAGTAATATATACCATCATGCAATGACGTTATTATCGGCACTGTCTGAAAACTTTTTGTTCCTTTGGCTGATGAGCTCACTATATAGTCCTCTACATAGAAGTAGAGGTAGTTAAGTAGGGGTTGCTGAGTGGGTGAGTGCTTTCATACACAGCCTGTGTGTGTGTGTGTGTGTGTGTGTGTGCGTGTGCGTGCATGCGTGCGTGTGTGTGTGTGTGTATAAAGGCACCACCCGTCAGAGTTTCCACCAGTTGAGTGAGGACGTGTGATAAGTCAGTACAGACACACAGCTGATCCCTGCAGTCCCAAACCAGAGACCATAGCTAATTTGAACAGACAGATTACTGTTTTTCTACCAACAGAAAACACATCTGTCTGTGTGTGAGAGTGTGTGTGCTCATCTCTGACATTCCCACAGTAGCCTGTCGACACAAGCCTGCCTTTAATTCAACAACCACTAGCCCTATTAAATATCCCCTGATCTGTGGCCATGGCATTTACTTCTCCCCGTCCATTCCCCCTTTCATTTCTGCTGCCAAAATAATTCTCACAGGGATGACACTCATCAGGAAAGAGTGTCTTCATGCTGATGTGAGTGTGTGTGTGAGTATGCATCTTCTCACAATCATCTCATGCTGAAAATCCTAACTTGAAAAATGCACTCAGAAAAAATATTGTCAACAGACTTCAAAGACAGGATAATCACCGGGAGCTGAGAGATGTCACCCTGTACACCAGACAACCCTGTGGTAATGTATGAGTGCTCTGCTGAAATGTATATGCCCAGACTAACAGCACTGAGGGGCTTCACAGACTGTTCAGAGACCAGTTTCCATTCGATTGTCAGTGGGTATTTTGCAAATCTATTTAAGTCCCTCTCCAGTATCTTAGTACAACTCTTCTGTTCCTCCAAATTAAATATTCAAAAGGTTTTTGAAAAAAATCCCCTCATAGCCTTAAAACGGCTAAAAAAGTAACTCTAAAACTTACTTCCTCATTTTGCGACTAGGATCTATAAAATATGCTAATAACCCCCCCACCCCGCTCCATGTCTCCTCACCCTAACATGGTTACCTGCTGTTGAGGAGCTGTTTTCCTGCATCTGAGCCCCACCCAAAAGTTCAAAGGATCAGTTCCTTAGGTTTATGAGATTGTAAAATCTTTGAATCTGTTTACTGCAGTTTTAAGGTAGAAAAACTAACCAGAGTGTGCTTTTAAACTTTTAAAGCGTGTGAATAAAATCTAACATTTAGCATAGCACATTCACACTTGGCTGTGTCACTCTATTTTGTGGCCAGGTGCATCCGTGGGGAATGTCTATAATTGGACTGTGAATGTAAGGTCCCACGATTGGCACTGCCTTTCTGAAAAAAAACAACAAGACATGAAGTCCAAGGAACTCTCTGTAGACCTCGGCATAGCTGTGAGGCACAGATCAGTCGAAGGGTACAAAACCATTTCAAAATCTTTGAGCATTCCCAGGAGCACAGCCGCCTCAATGATTGTGAAATGGAAGACGTTCGATGGGGGAGAAGGACCTCTGTCGGGGGGCTGACCGAGAACCCAGCAGCCAGTCTAACAGTCCTTCATATGTCCTCTGTAGACAAGGGAGAACCTTTCGGAAGGACGACCAGCTCAGCAGAATTCCATCAATCAGGCGTTTATGGTAGTGTGGCTAGACAGAGACCACTTTGAGTAAAAGGCGAGTGACAGCAGGGTTGGAGTTTGTCAATGAATCTAAAAGCATGAGGAAAAATAATTTCTCCTCTAAAGACTAACTTAACTTAACTTAACCCTTTATAAAGAGCACCTAACGGGTTTTTCATGACATGAAATTTGCCCTTCGCACATTAAGACATCTTCCGGCTGTAAAGTGTTTCGATATGAGACAGTCCCCATTTTGAAACAACTGTGCAGCTAGAACTGTGTCTGTAGGTTATGCAAAAGTCATTCACGTGTAACCTTCTCTCGTGTGTTTTGACGATCAATATGTAAGAATACATATTGACTGATTTGTCGACCAAAATTCTTCTGAATTTAAAAATCAGTCACCAGACTTGTAGAGCTGTGACTGCACTGCAAAAACCGCCAATCTCAAGAAATAATTTAAACAAGACTAATGGTAAAGGTTTCAAGATGTTCCTTGAATCATTTATTTTCTTGATGCAGAAGGGATTTTGCTTTTTTCTGTCTCGTTTTAAAATCCTGACCTTGTCACCAAAGATTGCTGAGGAAGATCAGAAAAGTTATGCTGGGGTTAGAAGGTTGGAAGTTGAACACGAGCCAAACCACTTGACCTTTTTTAAGGTTTCCTTGCTGCCGCTGAGCTGCTGCCAGGGTCCTCATATAATTATATTTATCACCTTGTTTGCTAACAATATGTCCTGTGAAGCCTGAAATGGCCACATGCCAAACAAATGCAGCGCACAAACTTATGCCCTCATGACAGTAAAGCACAGGTTGTACATGGTTCTAGGTGAAGCTGTTTGCTGCGTGAGTTTGTCCTTCATCACATGCCGCTTCCCTCTCTGACAGATTGCGTCCACAGATAACGTTGTGGGCTCTTTGTGTTGTTGTAAAACCGGCTTAACACTTTTCTTTGCATTACTCTGAGCCTTGTTCAGGCTGTCATGAGTTCTGATGTGCTAAAAGCCGTGTTGGCTGAGTCACAACGCTCTTAGTAAATTGCTGTTGATTATACCAGTCAAAGTTGACAGGCCAATTCTTCAGGGAGGGATGAAAAGAGAGAGAGGATGATGGAAAGGAAAAGGAAAGCAGAAAAAAGTGTGAGGGAGGGAACAAAGAAATACAAGAGAGGAGAGGGAAAGTAAAGAGACTGGAGAAACTCAGACAATTGGATAATCACAGCACGCAGATTCCAGCAAGTACCAGACATTCAGAGATAAGGATGACCACACACACACTAAAGTAATAATATGCAAATAATCACATCTGTGTTTCTATGCGCATCAACAGATTCCTCACAGCTCACCACCCAAGCTCTTTCACTGTGCACACACCGTGCAACACATTCATGCTGACACACACATACTGTACAAACTCAAGTAATCACACACAGATAATTGCCTTTGCGTATCAGGAGGTTTAAACAATTCTCTTTCAGACCTTCCTGAAATCGTGGCACCCAAACGCACACACAGAAGTGATGAGGGCCCACCTTGCCAGCCGGGTTTGCAGACAGGCTTGACATCGATGCGGACGGGAACGCTGTGCAGCGCCCTCTTCTGGCCGCAGTCCCACGCTGTTACCTGGATCTCGTACTGCTGCTGACGGTCATAGCTCAGCTTCTCGGTGTTGCGGATGTTGCCTGATGGAGGAGAAAAATGTAATTCAAGGTCAAATTCTATCCAAAGGGACAAAAAAAGAAAACTCATCATAATATGTTAAATAATTTCAGTCCTTTTAATCTTGTCTGAAAAGAGAAAACCTGAGTACTCAAGAGCCATACATTCTAGTGCTCCTTTTAAGATTTCAAATCCCTCAAGAATGGATATATTAACAACATGTCTTCCTATTGTGTGGTTGTGGTGAAGGAGATTAAGTACTTTAATTGTTGTTGGTGTAGCCAACAGGTCTTCATTGTCTGTGTTCTATGATTACCATCAACCGTTAGAAAAACAGATGAGATAGTTCCTGTTTGCAGCATTAGGCCCTTCATTCCAATGTGTCACAACAGATAGACTGACAACTGTGCTGAGTCAGTATTCCATGTTACATTTTGTCAGCGCTCTTCGGTTTGTATTTGAGATTTCAACAGGAGTTAAGTCTATGTCTATGACACAGAGACCAAACAGCAGTCCTCACAGCGAAAGAGCCCACAGCGGTGTTGTACACTGGGAAGAGGAGAGCAGCATCAGGTCAGGAGCGTGTCCAAATTATTACATTGGTTGGGTTATGCACCATCAATCCTAGAATGACAATCTAGACTGTCCAGAGCTCCTTGACTCTGAGGTGTCTGAGGAGAGACATTTGGTGCAAATGGCCTGAACGATGGTGCAATGGCAATTGGGTGCTCCATCATGACAATGCAGCCCCTCACAGCGTGTCTGATGGGTGCAAGTTGTGGGCACACCAACACAATCCCCTGATTTGGCTCCCGGCCACTTCATCATCTTTCCTGAAATGAAATTGAAGCTCTAGGGTCACTGCTTGAAAAGCTGGAAGAGGAAATGACTAACTCTCTACGTTAAAAGCATAAGAGTACTGGTAGTATGCAGCTGCACATGAAGTCTATTTTGCAGGAGATGGAAAGCAAATATAAATCTGTTGCAGTTATGGGTAAACCCTTTATACTTTGTAAATGCATCAAAGCATTGAAGATGGATTCAAACCAGATGGCTGAACCTCCATGTGTTTATGGATTAATGCTGGGTAGCATTATCGTAATTACCTGCTAAAGGTTATTAAAGGTTTTTGCTGCTTTTGGCAGTTATCAAATATCTAACCCTTAATTATCATCAGAATTTGGACTGGAGTTGGAGAAAAGCCAATAATAGTTACCGCTTAAAAACGTATTTTAATGGCAGCTGACCAGTAAATTGAAACAAAAACCATGATATTATTATACTGTCATATTATGTTTGTGTAAATGGATCCACTGAGAAAATGCAGTCAACTGCTAATGAAGGTGGAATATTTAAATCTCTATAAAAAATATGCTTCAAATCAAATACCCTCAAGTTTTATGTTTGACCAATCATTAAGTGAAGGCTACATTACATAATCACCAACTGTAATATATCCATGGATGAGTGAGTCTAACTTCACTGACTTCACTAGTTTACCCAGTAGAATTGAAACTTCAGGAAAAATGAATAATTAAAGGTTGAAGTTTGTTCAGCCAAGTGTAAAAAAAATCCTCAGTATCAATAAGCAGAGTGTGTTTGATGCACTCTGTGAGATAATTGTGTGTGGAATCAACCTGTCTGTTTTCTCTGTCCCCCCCTCTTGCCAGTTTTCTCAGGTACTTTTATAAATGTGCTCTTTTCAGTGTTGAATCAATTTAAGTTACAGAACTTTGTACGAACTTTTAGGTCCACTGAGGACCTGGAGAGGTAAGATAAATGTAGAGGTAACATAAATGTAGGGGTAAGATAAATTCACGAATACAGCCCATGGTATTGTTTAAACAGGTTCAGTCTCATGGCCTGTAGGGACCCGGAATAAAACAGAGCCAATGTTCATGTTATTCTATTCGTTTCACCTAGCTTTTCTTCTTCTAAAGGTAAATATATCTTCTAAATACGTTTTGTGGCGAATCTTTACATTCATCTTTAATTTGTAAATTGATTAACTAGGGAGACTACTACATTTTATATGTTTTTTTGGAGTGAACCCTTTAATTTAGAAAGCTGATATTAAGTGAAACAAGCAGGTGAGAAAATGTGATAAATGTGTAGAGTACAATGTTTTCTGGGAAACTCTGTTATAAATGCAAACACCAAATCTGTAACTGGGAAACAGACGAGTTTCTCAGTCTTCAGTGATTTGGAGGCGGACTTTGTGGAATCATAAAATGGCTGTTTGAGCTTTTTTACAACTAGACTGGTTTCTCTTTATTGTAGCCAGGGGCAATGTGAAACAGACATGTCTTTCATTTTCATTGCTACTTTCAGCTTTCACATGCTCTCTTAATGGAGCTGTACTTCAGCTGAGGACTTGAAGAAAGGTACTTGTCTCCGGTTTTCTGACTCAAATGACTTCAGAGTTTAGTGAAAACTAACCAAAGTATAAAAGTTACGCACTCAAGGAAAGTAAGAGGGTAAATGCAGCAGTTCTGCTCAAGTGTGTGTCTCCTGTAACAGCCTTGTTCATTTGAGACTCTATAGAGAACACAGAGTGATTGTGTACTGCTGCTGATCTGCCTGCACACTGTGTTGCTTGAGTGTGTTTGCTTACATGAATAATGGGTATTTAATTTTAATTAGATTTCATTTCAATTCCAACCCATCATGATATATCATTGTCAAATTAACTGTGATGCCTTAATATAATCACTGTAACGAATGACATCACGGTTGGGATGACAGGTAGCCTCAATCTAACACAAGTGCTTCGATTAGTGTTCAGGTTTCCATTAAACCCCTGTTGCTTCATCCTCCTCCATGGTGTTATTGTTTTGAAGCCACTAAATGCTGTATGTTCAAAATTGATTTTGTGCCCGCCAACTCTCTCCCCAATTGGGTTTGTGTTGCATTGTGGGCAATGTAGTATTTTTTTAGTTCAGTCAAAGATAATGTCATGTAGGTGGAGTTCACGTAAGCCATTTGTGCCAGTAAACAAATCGAGCCCACAAAATGAATCTTGGTATTACAGTTTAACCGTCCACCTTTGTGAAATGTGATTTTATCCTGTATATACTATTTTATCTGAATCTATATGTATCTACAGCACATGGCCATTGGCTGAAGGTCTCCTAGATCGTCTTTAACTGCGGCACACCCAAGACGGCGTCTTTTCTCATGCTGAGCAGACTGCATGAAGGGACCTATTGTAGTCCTATAATGTGTTGGTTAATATTCTATGAATAGGGAGGGAGAATGACTGACAACCCTGCGGAGTGAGAGGAGCTTTGACAAGACGGTGGACACGATTGGGCCTCATTGGCTAAGAGTTGAAACAGAACTGGAATGAGTTGTTGTGCAATAACTCAGCCCACACGCGCTTGTTAAGGTTGTTGCATTGTGGAGGGACAGGTGCGGAGGAAGCTGAATGTTGATAATGGGGTAAATTTGAATATGAGTATGTGAATGGGACAATTAAATATATTCATATGAGGACGGCATTGTTCGTCCTCCCATCCTACTCATCATCCATCTCCCTCTCAGCTTGTTTAGAATTCTTTCCTTCCTTGTTCTCTCCTTCCCAAACGTCCCATTGCCTCTCAATGCACATCATTGTCTCACTATTTCGCAGCTTCATGTCATTTCACTGTTTGCTGCCTCATCTGTTGGGCTCTTCTCTGTCTTCTTCCAACACACTCACACACACACACACACACACACACACACACACACACACACGCATTCACACACACACACACACACACACACAGTATAAACACTCACACCTTTCTGCATGACGAAGGTTCCTATTCCAGCTCCTTCAATTACCACATCAACTTATCCGTGTCAGCAAGCTGTGCGTGCTGTGACTGCTGGTGAGGGTGGCCAGCTAGTAAATGACTACTTTCCCCTTCATCTTGCTCTCTCTATTTGCCCTTCTATCATAGGAACATAAACACACAAATGCAAAGCATCTCTGCACCTGCCTTTGTGAATTCCCTCCATCATTCCTAATAATATATTATCCAGAATTACAGGAGCATTTCTTATCTATATCTGTTAGGGCTAACGGTCATTGTTTAACAGACAATGCCGGCATTATTGTTTTTGTAGTTAACAAATCACATGAAGAAACAAAACAACAATTTGTCCGCTTGTGTTGTTAGTTTGCTTTCCGCCTACCCTTCCCCTTCTGGGGCACATGTGGCCCCAGGCCCCTGCTGTTCCTCCTCAAGACTGAACATTTAAAACAAGTTACAAACCACTAGTTGTATTTAAATACGGTTCAGAAATGACATACAACAAATGGGATTTGTAGGTTTCCATAAATGCTAATCAGGAGGGGAGTTTGATAGTTAAACTTAAATCAACCATAGTTAATAGCAGATTATTACATTTTCTGTGTTCTGGTGAGTATCACAGTACCAAGATTGTGTTTGAAGTGAAATCTTTCAACAAGTGTTTGATTTGTTGCCTCTCAGGATGTATTACAGTACCTTTGACTTGGATTTCTCCAGTTAATGACCGAATATCTGCAAATGGCATCCCAAAAAAACCTTGTTCCTCTCTTAATTAGCAATGTATGCTAACATTGGTGATGGTGAGCATGGTACGCTGGAACGTTTTCCTTCTCAAGATTAAAACAAACACGTTAGCCTTCTGATCTCAGCATTTTGCTCAGAGCACTGCTTTTAAGTAGAGCCTCACAAGCCACTAGCACCGCTAAATATGTTTTTGATGTCCACAAAAACTACATTACATTACATTACTTACATGTGTGCAACACTTTACCCCAAGACCAACATCCTACTGATGTTACTATAGACAAATAACACACAAATCAATAGATTCAGAGTTAGACGTATAGTAAGAGCGGTTCAGTAACAGCTGGGCACTGTAATTTTTAGCAAAAATAAATAGTGCAGTCTTCAGCTGTAGATAAATATGCATTTGGTGGAATATGAAACACTTATGGTAGTAAAGTGGTGGAAATAGGATTGAGACATATAAACTATAATGTTTTTTTTTTTTTATGGCAATGAAGCAACATGTCACCCTGTGCAACAGTGTGGCTCATTGTAGTGTTTGATATTTTGACTTAACAATGAACTCTGATACGTCAGAGATTGGAAAGATAAATAATAATTTTTATTAGGATTATGTCAGTGTTGTTTTTGTCTTTTTTATTCTATTTATTTGCAATAGGAAAAATGTGTTATATCACCAGTCTTGTTCTTTTCGTATAGTTTATCACTGCTACCGTTTTGTATCTCTCCATGATCCACTCAGAACACTTACACTCACTCTCACAGCCCACACCTCCTTTCCTCCCTCCATCTTCCTCCTCTCTCCCTTAGGTACTCTTGAGTTCAAGAGCTCTCAAAGCCTTTTCCTCAGCGGTCAATAGCTCAGCGAGACCCTCAAATGGAGAGAGAAGAGAGAACTCCTTGGCTGCAGCCTCTCCTCTGTATCATTTACAGTCCAGTTTTACCCTGACCTCATCCACTCAGCCCTTTTTATTACAGCACCCCACGAGTTGGCAACGCTCGGAGGTCGGCAACAAAAAAAATGTAAACAGTAATGTCTCTTACATTTTTGAATCTTAAGCAAAAATAAAGAAGAGAAATGTGATTTTTTTTCACATTTCTCTTCTCTCAGAAAGTGGTCCCCCAGTGGTCCCCCAGTATGTAAATAGCTAAGTTTAGCTTATGTGTGTGCAGGTATGTGCATGTTTAGATTTAAACTAGGTGTTTGTGTGTGTATGTATGTATGTGTATTACACATTTTCAGACTAAAGTTTCACTGTGTTATCAAACACAATTTTGTTTTGCTTAACCACATAAAATGGAGAGCAGATGAAGATTCAGCTGATTTGAAATGCGTATCAGAAAGTGGATGCCCAGAAGAATTAACTGACACAACTTAAAAATAAAAGTTGTTACGCACTGATTGTCATACACTGTTAATACATAGGTAACATAGCACGATGACATATCTTTGGATGCTTGTCATATATCTGGTGTCTCTTCTACTCACCATTGCGATCTATTGCGAAGGGCGTGACGCTTGTGGTGATCTGGTAGTTACATATCTGGCTGTACTGTGGAGAGCAGTCCTGGTCAGTGGCCTCCACCTGCAGGATGCTGTCATAAATCTTGCCCTCTGTCACTGCGGCGTGGTACTGGGGCTCCCGAAACACAGGAGCGAACTCATTCACGTCGTTGACCTGGATGTGCACCACCGCTCTGCAGACAATAGGGGGAGACAGAGAGGCAGGGGGAATGGAGATTAGTGTAGAATATGATATCATCTGCATAGAGTGTAACTGCTGTAACTGTGACAGACCTTCCCTTTTTTTAATGTTTCATTTGAGAAATAAAAAATCATTTGATTAATTTATCAGTTATATAAGACATATAGCATGATTTCAAGCACACATTGGCCAGTAGTTGCATACAGACCCTCATGATTCTCAGAGGATGAATCTTGATATCTTTACCCTGCTTTTTAGTCTAGCATCAACCTGACATTGATATTGGAGCTTTTAGGTGAAATGGAATAAAAACTATTGGATGGATTAACATTATATTTAATTGACATATTTATTTTCCACACAGGATGAACTGTAACAATTTTGACGATACAATTAAAAGCAAAACCATCTCTCCTGTATTATTGCTGTTTAATAATGATCAGCAAATTAATGTATGTTAAAATAAACTTTTTCAATATACTTATGACCAAATATTAGGATAATCTGGCCTCTGTTCTTACATTTTTACCATTCACTGTTTTTGTTGGTGCATCTTCCAAATCTATAAAAAAAAATGTATATCACAAAAATATAACTTCTAGGATATTTGAATATATCCAATAAGCATTTAACAATGCCTCCATATGAATTGAATTATTAATGCATTAACCCAAAACCACAAATCCTGCTGCCGATGTCTTTCTCAGCAATTGTCAGGCAGAAAAGAACACTGCAATTAAGGTTTGCTGTTTTCAGTTTCATTTATGCTGCCACAGCAAAAAAAAAAGGGGGTTAGAGAGAGACAAAAAAGAACAAAGTGGTTTTATAAATGGGAAAAGGTTATGTGTATATTCACGATTCGGCCCATTGTACCTAATCACTACAAGGCGCTTCCTGAAATGCATTACAAAGCTATATGTCTTTGAAGTCGTCACACAGGAGGAGGGATATTAACATTCTTTGAAAATGCAATGGCAAGAAAGAGTAATGACTGCAGCCTCTCAAATAATGGCTGAACCTAACGAGCAGAGTTCCCTACCAGTGATGAATTGGATTGGTAACCAGTAGTCGCAATGTGCTTTATGTAATTCACTGTCTGACCTGACCCCATGGATTGCTTCGATCGCATCGCTATCGCAAAATAATCTCCCGGATCGCTTCCTCTACAATAGCTATACACACCTTACACAGTGTCCCAGTGCACTTACCACACTAATTAATCATTCCATAAGTCACACTTCATGAAGAAGGCCAGTGTGCATCACTCTAAAACATGCCTGTATCGATACTCTACAGCAGCCAGAAGGCAGGAGAAGACGGCCTGATCAATCCTTCGATTCGTTGACTGACTGGTGATGGACGACGCTGGACCAGATTAATACAGTTTTAAGCTGTGGCAGAAGTAATGCTTTGCTTCATGAGACAAAGGGGCAGAGATGAGTAGGTGGCTTATAGGATTAGCTGGTGGGTACAGTAATAACTGTGAAATTATGCAACAACAAGGAGCCGTGCGTATCTCTTCAACATGTGGTCAGCTGGAGATGGAGACTGGACGACAAAGAGGAAGACAGTGTGGAGGCTGAGACCGGGCAAAATGGATTTCCACACTGCCTTATCTGTCCCTGTCACGAGCACACAAACACAGGGGGCCATTTGTTTTAAGCCTCTGTACACAAACACATGCACAGTTGAAGGCTTTAATTGAAATCCTAAATGTGTAAACAACTGGTGAAAAAAGACAACGAAATGGAAGACAGGCATTGTAGGGTGTAAAATAGTACATTTATATTTTGTTACTTTATACTTCCACTCATTGGTTTAATCTACTGTGTTTTATTTAATAAGGTAATATCTAGTTAAAATATTTAATATGATGTATTATTATAGTCAAGTCAACCCAAACAATACCAAAAGCACTACAATGAGCTCTGCCTGCCTTCCATCATTCAGTGAGGGTTTCAGAAACTGTGGAAACTTCATGGAATGGAACAGATCAGAGTTGCAACACAGGCATCTGAACTCCAAGATTAATGGGGGTTGTGTCATTTCATGCAACATGGTCAAGATCTCAAACATTCATAATTGAGCTTATATATTCCCTCCTCCTCCTTTCCTCATAATACGGATGTCATCCTCCACACACACACTTCTTCATCTCCCATTTCTTTCATTATTATCTGCATCATTCATTGTAACTCATGTCATTTGTTAGTAACTAAACAACTCATAATTTATGAAGGGCTCTATGTACGGAGCCTCAAACCTGACAAAATGTAAAAAAGTCCAAACCATAATATTATATTTATATAATATATTACCTGGTGCCCAATGCCTCCGTAGCAAAGGCATACACTACAAAACGAACAAAAAATTTGACAGAATCTCAGTATTTGCAATATTTAAACAAGGCAGAAAACTAAATAAATTCTGAAATACAGTTAATAAATTACTAATTATTGTTGGTTAAAAATTGTTTAAATAAACTGTATAGAGCTTTAGATATTTCCATTGACCTCCAACCAGCCAATGATAATTTATGAATACTTCAGACATACATTATTAGTCCTTATTGACAATTTGTCTTTGATTTTATAAAACCTTGGTATACATTTCTATGCTTTCAAGCAAATCCATTTGCTATAAATATGTGATATACTTCAAAATTAAAATTATATTTTATATATATATATGTTTAAAAATAGCCTTGACTATATGAAATAAGTGAATTTAAAGAGAGAAAAAACTAAATTAAGTATAACTTTTAAAGACTTAAAGATGACAATACTGTGTGGGGGTAGCTTGGTCAGATGTGATTTACAGTGGCCTGGGAACACAAACAAACAACCCCACATCTGTCATCACATCCTGATTCAATTGTAACATCCAGTCCTCACAGAAATATAGGAAAATCTCCAAAGCTGTTGTGACATCGGCAGAACCCTGTGTTCACGAAGGACCATTACTCACAGCGAGGAGCTGCTGGACGAAATAGGTTTTGAGGGCCTTTACAGGATCTGAATAGTTGTTCCACCACCAGACATAAGTCGGGAATACACAAAAAAAATGTGTATGACAGTGATTCATCTTTTAGGATTAGGATTGGTGGGATGTTAATGGTGGTGCTAACAGCAGTTGAAAGGCGGCGATAGGAAGAAGTGACGTATGATGGCAGCAGCAGCGTGTGCAGTGAATCCCTCAGCCAGCTTTGTTTTGTCATATTAATGACGCCCTCGCATAAACATTACCCCCCGGTATGCACCACTCCCCAGTGGTGAGGGAAACATATGCTCTGTTCCACCGAGGCTTGTACGGAGGGACTGCGGCGTGTGTGTGTGATCATGTATTCATGCACACAAATGCATCATATATAACTAAATAACTGAGAGTCAGTGTGAGTGTGCGTGCGAGTGTGCGTTTCTCTGCTGATGGCTCACATCTGGACCAAACAGACGTCTGGCTCTCTAGGGCAACAGTGCGTGTGTGTTAGTGTGTGTTGTGCGTGTGTCTTTTCATGCTGCCGGAGCGTTGCCAGGTCGAGTCCATGGTCGCCATTCCCAGTGAAAGGCCACAGCTCACAGGCAGAGGGTCCGAAGTGAGTCAGGGTGACACAGTAACACAAATGGTTTCTGTGGAACCCCCCACCCACCACCCCCCTACTCTCCACGGGTGCAAGACTTATCACAACAACATTGCTGAACAAAGTGGATGGAAACGAGAGTCGTGGTGATGGATATCCAGAGGAACATAAAAGTCAAAGGTTAAATAAATAATATCGTCCCAGCTAATGAGGAAATCAAATCTGAGGCCTTGTTTTAATTTGCTGTGTGAACACGTCATGTTTAAATAGAAGCTGGGTGTCTGAATGTTGTTGTATAAGAAATGTGTTTTCCTTTGCTGCACTATACACTTCTTTTAGAAAAACACTGCTCAGCAGAGTTTTCAGGGTTTTCCTCTGTGTTAAATCATGTGGATCTCCACATCAAAAAGCTCCCTTGGTGTTTGTGCAGTTGGCAGAACGCTAAAATGTTTTAATGGCCAATGTACTGTACATGACACTGAGGAGTGCCAACGTGAGAGAGGGAGACTGGCATCAAGCCGGGCGGATAAGCGGTTGTTAGGAAAAATACTGCAAATACGTTAACTGACCCACTTTCGTCCGAGACAGCTGTCATTGGTTAAACTCCCTGTAAGCACAGACTCCAGTCTTCAGCTGCAGATCCATACACTTCACTGCTAATCCACAGACTTAATTATACAACTCAAATAAAGTTGGGTTTCAGTTTGACTTTCATTTCATTTGCATTTTTTCTTCAAACTCACGCTGAAGCCTCATGTTAGTTTCTGCCGAACTTCATATATTTCTACACAGAACCAGGAGTGAGGTTTATAGTTTCCATCACTCAGGCAATATCTTTGGAGGAGATATGAACAAGTGGAATGTTTAAAAATCTGTTTCAATGGAAATATGCAGGTAGATTTGAATCGCAGTAAGATCTTTAACAAATGATTTAATAATTCATCAGCCTCATTAATATTTTGGGGGATTATGATGATACTGGTAAGATACTGATTAAACACTTGAACAGCCCCACTCTACACGTTGTCCTTATCTTTTTGTTATCAGCTGCACACTCCTCTCAGCCCCTTTGTCTCGCAAAGCATGTCTTGGTGCGCTATGCTGAAATGACTGAAATCATGAAACATATCTCCATCCCTAAGGTTTGTGGTAAAGCTGATCTTCATGCACTTCACATCACAACCGGTTGTGGTTAGAGGTGGAGAGCCAGATCGGGGAAGTGATTATTGGAAAAGTGCCTGACATCAGATACGTCCAACCCAGGTTGAGGGGAGGGTTGTGAAGAAGTAATCTCTATAAACAAAATTCTTTATGTGAATATCGAGAACGTGTACGGGACAAGATTTGGCAGCTGGTAGTCTTCTGGTTTCTGTTTCCTGGCTGACCAATCACGTTTGAGCAGATTGTGTTTGCCCACAGTCTGTGTGGAGCGCAAAAGAGGAGGAACATATTGACCGAAATATCATCGGCTATTAGCTTTTAAAATGATCTTCACTCGTATATGGATAGCTGTTATTAGAGACTTACCAAAATGTCGTGTTGAAGTAAAACACATACGAAAGGAATCACTGTTTGTGTTTAATGTGGAAACAAATTTGACTTAATGGATAAAAGAAACTAGTCAAAATGAAAACAGTGTATGGCGTACAGAATAGAGGCTGTTGCACCCAGCGGGGAATTAATCATCAGATGATATTTGATTGGCTCTGAGGTACAGATTCACTCAAATTCAATCAAACTATATTTGTATAAACCATATTCACAAATCACAATTCGTCTCTTATGGCTTAATAAGGTGTAACATCCTCTGTCCTTAACCCTCAACAATATTAAGAAGAAAAAAAAAATCCCTGTTCTCTATTAACATGGATTAAAAAAACGTGTGGGGGATCCCTGTCACAGGACGCACAGAAGTGCAGTAGATGCTGCGTGTAGCATCTACTGCACCGGGGCGGTGTGGCCTAGTGGTTAGAGTGGTGGCTCTCCAACAAGAGGGTTGCCGGTTCAAACCCCACTCTCTCAAATCTGCATGCCAAAGTGTCCTTGGCAAGATATCGAACCCCTAAATGGCCCCTCATAAATGATGAGTGTACTAATTGTAAGTCGCTTTGGACAAAAGCATCAGCCAAATTACATGTAATGTGTATGTGTTGAATTTATCAGTAGCTTTTAAAATATAACATTAATATATTGTTGTTGATGCATTTAAACTGTTTTACCAGGTAAGAAGGAGATGACCTGAGAATTTGAACTGCCTCTAACGTTGGTTCGTGCTGGATTCACTGCAATTGATTGTGGTGGTTTAATCAACACATGAGACATGTCTCTGTCGGGGGTGCTTGACTATTCCGTGTTTCTTTAAATGCTCTCCCTCTAGGAAACACCATTGTCAGTAGAATATAAAATATTTCATCACACCTGACTGATACCAATGTATGATAATACGTTTTCTTAGAGGATCAAAAGTAGAAAGACGGAGACAAAAATGTTCTGTTTCAGCAAAGTGAAGATGGCTCAAGTTACAGATGTGGAAAAGGTGTTAAACTCTGACTGAGTGTTCATCTCATACACATCGTTCAAATGACACTGACGCATGTTTTATTACTTTTCCGGGATGTGAATATCTCATGAGAAAATGAAAATGCAGCGTCGACCTATTCAAGTGCCAGGTGTGATTTCAGTCCAGCTAAATCAAATGCAGACACAATCAGATAGCAGCTGCATGTTGATGCCAGGTTAGCATTGTTCCCTGCCTATTACATATTCATCTGCACTCATTACTTATCAACACTACACACAGCCACTCAGACAAAGTCATTATTAAAAGTCTCCCACGCACACACACACACACACACACACACAAAGAGAGAGACTCAATTAATCTTAGTCAAGAATTAGCAACACCGGATAGTAACCTCATCAATATTCAAGGATATCCCACTTGCGCATCGCCCAGCACCCTGAGGCCCTAGCACAAAACTCAACAGGAGCCATGTGTAATCTCAATACAAGGTGATTATAATGCATGCTAATCCAGTCCACTGTCGAGCTTCACGTCCAGATCCCACTTACCCCTCATCAGACAGTATGGATCAAATCATCGATGGGTGGATTGGACTATCATGCAGCTCTGAACGGAGGAATATCGACAGAACTACACGCAGGACATCAGGCTGTTATCCCTGTACAGTTAATCACATAGTTAGAAAATTTATCGTTAGGCTTTTTAACACACATTTAAGAGCAATTCTTCACAATTAAACATCTGAGTGGCCATTTGTCCAACTTTACTGACGAGTATTCAAGCGTCTGCCGAGGTGCGGTGACACCTGATCGTGGTTTGAATCTGGGATGGGAGCGGGTGTCACTTTCGTTTCGTTGGGTAACTGCAGCAGACAGGCACAGATGGTGCAGCTCCTGCTGGTGCATATTCATAACTGAAACCCAGAGACTGTATTCTCCCAGTTCATTATGGTAGCCAAAGATAAACAGCATATTCCTGCACTAGATGTATTTTTTTTTGTTCACTCTATCTCGCCAGGAATAATAATCATATCACCTAATAGAATTTGACAGAATGAGGTTTCACTCAAGTGTGACAAACGAGAAGTTTGGAATCTTGTTGGAATAAAGCAGTGACACATTGACAGCACTGCACAGTGTCTTGTCTGCGTGGCGTCCCCTGGTCCTTCTCATTGTAGGAATTTGTAACGACAGCTTATGCTAACGAGGCTGCGCTTTTGGCCCACGTCTACACTCCACATTTAAAAAAGTGACTTTTCTTTTGTTAATCTTGCCTGTTAATCTGTAGGTGGTCCAAGTGGTTGTCTATGGGTTTGAGTGTGTTTGTGTGAATGTGAGATGCAAAATCAGCTGATCTATTCCGACTTCCGCAGCTATGGTATTTGTGTTATTTATATGTAAATGTAGGGATATCAGTGTGGATGTGACTCTGCATTTGGGATTTGGGAGTGTGTGTATCAGTCTGTGTGTGTGTGAATTTGTGTGTGTGTCTGTGTGTGTACATCGGCTGTCCTTCACATTTGTTGAGATAATTAGCCTCTCCAAACTGCTGCGAGGTGAGGACACACAGGCCTCTAAGAATCACTAATGATGATTTTAATCACTGTAGCCCTGCCTACGTGGCCACAGAGACAATCATCAGAAATCAGCGAACCTACCCCTGTTATGAATTAATTAACCCCTCCACCCCACCGCACCATCCCCATGTCAACCGAGCAACAGTCTCCAGGCGTGTAACCTCTGGGCCACTGTGTCCCACCCGTGCTGCGGTTAAGGTGCGAGACCTGGAAAGGTTTGTGAATATCTCACGCTTCGTGAGGAAGTGAGACCTCCCTCGTGCCTTGTTACTCCACGTATACATGTAGAAAGTCACTCGGAGAAAAAGGTGTTAGTGTGTGTGGAACTGTTCAGAGCAGTAAACTTTTTAATTAGTGAGATACTATTATTGTTTTTCTTCCACTCCATCCAACCCCAAGGTTCAGTATTCACATCTACACCAATGCGAACCCTTCACAGTTCAATGTCAATAGCTCCCATGGCAGATGTCAGCCCAACAGTGTTGCAGCATCATTTGGGTTTTGTGTAAATTTGACCTAAGCAGGGACACTTTCAATGAGCTCAAGGTGAGTTTTGTCGTTTTGCTGAGAAGTGATTGAGTCAAACAGGGTGATTTAGAATCATAAAATATCCATGCACAATTATTTTGTGCTCTGACTCAGAAAGAGGCGGGTTTTAAATGTCATGTCTCTCAACCCTGCTGACAATGTTCCTGACAATCCCAACAAGAAGGGAGATAAGACCTTTACCGCCTTCACAGGATGATTCCATATTTCAAAGTTTGATGTGGCATTTTCGAGCAGAAAAAACAAGAAATTCCAGTCGTCGTAAGAGGCAGATTTCTACAGCCAGGGCTGAGGAAACAGACATTTGTGAGTTTGTACCAGAGAGAGAGGGACTGACAGGGAGGACAGCGTCACACAGCAGGAGCGAGCTGAGCTGGAGTCAGCCTGGGTAAAAAACGACGATGGGAATGAGAAGTAGGCCGGCAGTCAGTAGCAAGCAGGGCAGGGAGGAAAAGAGGATAGAGAGAGAAGTTTAAACTCATCCTGTGTCACTCCTGATCCTCTCCCCTGTCCTCTTTAGCTGCTAATTTTCTTGACTGCCTTCCCTCTCTGCTGTTGATGTGTCATGTGTAATTTGAGCAAAGCCTCGGGCAAAGCTTCTTCCTTATCCCTGTTAGCTTCTTTCTAAATCAGAGCTGGCGAGCGAGCAAGTGCTGTGGCGAGAGGCCAGACACGTCCTCTGAGAGTTGCCAGGGAAAGGACAGGGCCATTTAAAGTGTCCCGAAATTCACTTTCCCCGCAGCGTCGGCCTGGCTGCGCCCAACCCAACAGGGTGTGCATTACAGTGACCAGTGTGACATAACAGGGCGCTTAAAAAGGGACATGGTCAGAAGCACAGAGAGGAGGCCACGTTTGACCAATCAGATTTCCTCCCTCGGCCCCTACTATACCAGAGTGAGTACTCTGCGTGTCGGTATCACAAACAAATATTTTTGTAACATTTCCTGTTGGACAACTGATCAAATAAATACAGGGGGGCACGAAACAAAATTATAAGATAACAAAGAGATTCAAAACGGCTGACCATACTTTCCACATTCCTTGTATGCTTAGAGTTACGTCTTCCATTCATATCAAAATGGAGATCAGTGTTAATCTGCCAGTCCACGCCTAGTGTACCTGTCTCCACCCACTCCTGTAGGGGTCCACATGCGTGGACAAAGACATTTACATCAAGGACCATAGCCGAGCCCAGAAGACTGGTGCCTTCACAAGTCTATGTCCAAAGGTTTATTTTCATTTTAAAGCTATTTGGAGGGACCCATAAAATAATTTCACCGCATATTTAAAGATATGTAGTCTGTATTATTTTTTGTACAAAAACAGGACCCAGCCTTATGACTCCTATGACTTCTAAATCTGCCTTCGCAGCAATATGAAAATAGAAGCAGAAATCACCCTCTTTACCTTGTACAAACTAAAGTCTGTCTCTCTCTCACACACACACACGCACACAGCAAACGCGTGAAAATCCCTGAAGCTAAAACTCGTGTGTACACTATGTGTCAGTATGTACACACATATATAGGTGTGTGTGTGTGTAAGCATCTATAAGCCAGAAGAGATGATAGATTTCCGTGATCGGTTCCATTTTTGAGGTGGTTTGAGCGGTAACACAGCGAAGGGAGATTCAAAGGGATAAAGTCGACAAAGGCAGTCGTATGAAAGGCTGCATGGAGAGCAATTTCAGACAGAGGCTGCTTTCAGGAGAGCCAACAAGTGTGATTAATAGTTTTTATCAGTTGACCTCTTTAAAGCAGTCAGTGGCGTCGGAGGAGGTGGGTGATTTGCTGTGTTTGCTCTCTGGGATGCAACTGGAGCCACGAGAACAGAGGAGGAGAAAGAGCTGGAAACTAATACTGAGGGTTATTTGTATCAAATTTAAATTTGGGGTAAAGTGTAGTGAAAGTAAGAGGTTGTCTCCTTCAAGTTTCATCTCATGCTGAGAAATTTTGAGCAAATTATTTACATTTTGATGTTTGTTTTTTCAACCAGCATTTTGCCTGTTAGGATATTAGAAACTGTCAGTGTGCTCTGGCATAGCTGATAATTTGATAACTTGATCCGTTGTCTAATAGAATGATGAAACATACCAAAGTAACTGTTCTTTGACATCATTTAGCTGAGCGTTTTTATGACTTCTTGGCAAATGATGAAATTCAAACTTATTCAAAAAATGTACTTAAATCTACGACTGTGAGTCTACAAATGACCATGAGAAGTGTGCATGGATACATATCGTGCATGTATCGGCATATTCCATCAGGCTTCTGTGCTCAAACCCTGGTGTGCATATCACTTACTTGTGGGACTTCTTGCCCTCCGTTCCCTTGGGCCCGGAGCCACAGTCGTGAGCCTGTATGATGAAGGTGTATTCCTTCTGCAGCTCGCAGTCCACCAGGCCGTGGGCCCTCAGCTGGCCCTCGCCTGACGTACCGTTCAGCACCACCGCTTTGAACGGAGCCTCCAGCCCATGGATGTTGAACGCACAGATCTCCCCTAGAGACCAGGAAGAGGAGAAAGGAAAGGAGGAGGTCAGGCAGGTGCGATGGTTCACACAAGAAATCCTAAAAGAGCATATTTGTGTAAACCGTATGCAAAAGTTTGACCTCTGTCATCCAGAAACAAAGATGAAGCAGTGGCCATGATATAAAACTACAGGACTGAAATTTTTTCCAGAACCTGCAGCCTCTCCTGCTTCACAGCTCTAGCAGGACAAATCAAATACAATCATATGAGCAGAGCAGGTAACAAGATAACTGTGTGGTGCTGCATTGGGATGTTGGAGGAAAAAGACAAAATGGAATAAAACAAGGTAATGTTGGAGTTTTTTAATAGAAGAAAAAACAAAACACAAGTGCAGTGCCTGTTGTAAACACCTGCTCGGAATGCACTGTTTTTTTGTTCTGTGGTGATCATGGTTGAAGTTTTCTTTCTGAAACTGTCAAAGTGACCGGCAGTAATTGAGCCCCACAGAACCCTGCTGCTCCACAGAGCTCTGAAGCTGCCCCCCCCACTGCCGCACAGAGAGCCGTTTATTCATCTATTGTTTTCAAAGTTCAGTGAACCTCCACTCAGAAAGACAAGCTGGAGAATCAGTTGTTCTTGCCTTTCTTGTGAACATGCTCGTTGTTGTGATCAATGAGCACCGGTCGCCTGTTTATTACAATGTCATTAACATTTACCACGTCTCCAAATCGCTTCTGAATCGACACCCACTTCTGTCGGCCCTTAACTACACATACAATGTGTGAAGCCGACAAGTTGAAATTCTCGAGATATGCGGTCCACATACAGACGGCCAGAGATTTCTGAAATTAGAAGATATATGTATAACTTTGTTTTCCAAGTGAAGTCTTTAATTCTTGCATCCTTGGATGTTTTATCCAGTACCTCTAAGTCATTGTTATGCCACACAGGTTTTTTTAATGCTCTATTTTTATGACAGTATGATTTTTCCACCATGTGCACCTGACAGCTCACGTCAGTTTGAAAGAGGCTGGTGAAGACGGGGAGGATCGCTGAGCCTGTGCACCGAGGAAGACATCAGCCAGAATGTTGGGGCTTGTTACTCTTCTGCATCACCAAACGTGAACACAAGTGTCAACTTCAAACTGCTTTTATTTTTCTCTTCTTAAACCTGTGTGTAAACAATTCATGTTGTTTAGGGACAAAACTTATTTTAGTCTGTTGTCATCTACCTTCCTCAAACTTTTCTCTCTCAGATGTTCCTGGAATTCAAACAAGAAACTTGAAGTTCTAAAGATTTGTAATCTTTTGAATAGTTAATGTATCCTGGCCAACTTTCACAGAGTTTCCCTCTGGTCCGTCACCTTGGGTAATGGCCACTCTAGAGTTTCATTTGTAATATGACAAACTGACATATAGAAAAATAACACATCTAGCCCTGGAGTTCTTATAAACATATCAAGCTCACATTCCTTATCTTATCTACTGCACAAATGTTCTCATCACAAAGGACGCCACAAACCAACAAACAGCACGATCGAGTTACTTGTGTGGTTTAAATATAAGCTCAAAGTCACCCTCGTGGTGAAATGCAAAGGAGGAAAATCCATTTAAATCCAGAGTGAGCAGCTGACACGGGAAAAACAAAGGAGCCAGGAGGCGGCTGACATTTATCAACAGGCTGCATAAAAAAAGAACTTTCTTTTCCTTTTTTCTTTGAGAGCTGTCATCGTCTTGTGTTTCAACTTGTGGGAATTGAGGAAATCACTTAACGCGTCGGGACTCACACTCTAACCTGTGACGGCTAATTGCACTGATATCCCTTAAACGAACAACGAGGACAAAATTGGATTCCCAAGCAGCTTTGTTATGCATTGCTTCTGGCAAGTTCTGATAAGAGCAACTTTATTTTCCACCGCCCTCCCCTTCTCCCCTTTCTCTCCCCTGTCATCCCGTTCCTGTCATAACTCCCCCCACCCCTTCTTGTCGGGGCAGGGCTCTGAACAATTTCCCCCGACGAGGTAGAGGCAAAATGATAACGAAAAGGTAGAAGCAAGGGAAAGGGAGAGCAGAAACGAGAGAATAGAACAAAGAAGGGTGGGGGTCGACACTATCTGCACGCTGTTAAGACTTCCCCTTTGCATTGCCTGAACAATGACTTATCACAGTTAAATGGGGCCCCACAATGTGGAGAAAACACTGCTTGCCAGGGAGAGCAAAATGATAAAAATGGCACAGAGCAAACGGTGTGCGACAGGGAGTGACAGGAGATGCAACAGTCTCAATGTGCGACTTCTCTCGATATTGCACAACCGTAAAAAACAGGCAAATGGAAAATCCATCACCGTTGGAGCGAGAAATAAATCCAATATACAACAGGCAAGTGCAGAAACTCCCCATCAGGCGGAATATGCTGAAGATGTGCTGATGGGGCACGCCCACAGCTGAGTGTCCTGACATGCTCCACGTGATTTAATTGCACCAGCAGTGGGAGGACCTCCCACTTTAGAGACTCAAATGAAGTCAGACTGCACGTGTGTGTGTGTGTGGGGGGGGGGGGGGGGCTAACAGACCTGTCACTTCTTCTTCTTGTTTCTCTTCCTCTCCTTCTTCATCCGACTCTCATCTCACTACAGATCTGATCAGTGTTCTGCTGCCACCCGCAGAGAGGCAAAGATGGCTGGCGGAGGAGGGAGGGACGCTGGCGATGGAGCGGGCCCCGGCGGCAGTAGGGGGAACAGATGTTGGGCGGCTGGCACTTGGCAGAGGCAGAGAGCTCACAAACGCTAATTACGGCGCTAAACTGCTAGCTAAATATGTGTCTCCGTGTCGCATTAGGCTTTTAAGGGGTCGATTTATAGTCAGAGGGAAGTCCGTCTTTCTGACGGGGCCCATTTAAAAGCAATAGATGCAAAATAATGGATATGTATGCGGCAGCACTATTCCCTATATTTTAGGTAGTTGCAGGGTAAGCGTCACTGTTCAGGTAGTCAAGATAATGAATCATTGTTATGATCTTCTGTGCTCCATGTAGGATGGTACTAATATTGTTATTTTAACTGCACTTTCGAAAACTTTGATACTAACTTCCTTGACTTTGTAGACAGTTGCTATTTGTCTTCTTTTTTCCTATTACTTTATTCTCCAGCGCTGTGATTAGTAACTCTCCCTTTGGGCACCATTACGTATCCATTTAATCAAGTCTAAATTAATGACTGTCTATTAGTCATTGGGAATGTGTGCTCAGGACCTAAGCTGCTGTCCTGTTGGTGTCAGGAGTCCTGCAGTGCTGAGCACCTCAAGGGAACCTGGCACCTGTCCACACCAGACTATCTTTGAGGACACAGAGCTCATTATCAACGAATGCAGAGCGGCTTAACTGGCAGCAGCGGCCAGTGTTTGCAGAGTAGGAGGAGTGTGACAGAGTATTTGGGGGGCCATAGTGCCACGGAGCCCTAAGTTATTATCAAAGTCGACAGAGCATTGCTGATGAGCTGCCTGCAGCAGAATATACACACTCACTCACACACACACACACGTGCTACCTAGGCTGAAAAAAATGAGATGCTCTGCAGCTGTTTACTGAGCGTTTGAGAGTTGAAGTGGAGATATCAGGTCAGTCACACTGCTGAGAGGAAGAGGAGGAAGAGCGAGATATGGAAGGAGATGAAAAGAGGAGCTGATGAAGATGGAAACATGGCAGCTCCCATCTCCCTACTGGAGAGTGACCAAAGCACAGAGATGAATACACACACCTGCAAACGTGCCAGTTTGGAAGCTGAAATCAGGGCGGACATGCTTCTCATCCTCCTACTGTTGGAATACACGCTGGATAGACGGCAAGTAAATCAGATTACTGGATATCCCGCTGGCATCGGTTTGCTGGCACCAGAATGTTTGTACTCACATTGTCTTAATATTTCGCCATTATTTCTAAATCAACCATACTTGAACAAGCGCTGCTGTGTGGAATGCAGTTTACCCAGTTGTCATGATTTCAGCTGGTAGATTTGCCATCAAGTTATCTGTTATATTAGTCACCCACATGACCCACTAATTCTGCTTGTCATTTAATCACAAACACACAACCATGCATCTGCCGGCACTCTGGGAGATGTGGATACACACTCACTAACACACACACACACACACACCAGCACAAACCCTCTCAGCTGCAGTGCAGAGATAGACGTCAGCCTCATAACTCTCCAGAGGGGCCGAAATTGAAAATGCTGTAATTACCCTCTTCATGAAATTAGCCAGCCGAGGAAAAAACAGAATTGAGAAGCTGTCTATTTTGGAGATAAGGATTATTACCAATCAAGCTTGCATGTTCTGACTGGGGCGCATGGAACTTGGAGTGGTGTTTGCGTTCATTGTGTGTGCGTGTGTATGTGTGTTGGGTGGGGGACTTTTAATTAAAGACACACTTTCTCAACAGGGGTTACGAGAGAGGGGAGGAAGTGTGTGTGTGTGTGACTGTCGTGGACTGGGCGTGAGATGATTTACTCAACCTCGGCATTGCCGCCTCCCTGCCACCTCCCATCCATCGTCTCCTCACTGTTAATTACATTAAAGGCTCCTCTTACAGAGTTAATGACATCCCACTGTCTTGTAACAAAGTGAACACCCACCATCTGTGTGTGTGTGTGTGTGTGAGAGAGAGAGAGAGAGAGAGAGACAGAGAAACAGAGAGTGTCAGAGTGAAGGATGGAGATTGCATGAAGGAAAACAGTAAATATGTATAGTTTCTGAATCTTTAATGGTTTGGTTTGATTTTCAAAACAAAGGCAAACATAGTCTAAAGCATTCGGATCCAAAAACATAAAATAAGGAAGGTTAAAAGAATCGTAAACGTCCATCCACCCATCCATTATCTATACTGATTCTCCTTTGAGGGTCGTGTAGGCTGGAGACAATCCCAGATGAAACTGGGCTGGGGGGGGATACACAGCTGAAATGTATGTTTTTGCATTAACAACGATACTACAGGCATTATCCTCACATAATTGTATCTTTCCATCGCAAACACTGCTGTGACCTTCGCAAACCTTTGCCATTTTATTCTCACTCGGGCTCCATCAGTCATTTTCGGGACTTCTTACTCTGACATGAAATTTGCGTTCTCACATACAGCCCTTCTAGTTAATTCATGAAAATGTCAGGAATTCTGTGCCTTTTGGAAAAGCTATAAACATACTCCCATTCCCACCTACAGATAATTTACAGTCTCCCGTTCCCCTAACCTGCATGTCTGTGGGAGGAAGCCCAAGTGCCCGGAGTAAACCCACACAGACACAGGGACACCATGCACATTTCAAACAGAAAGACTCCGGTATGCTTGAAGGTTCGACCCCAAGAAACATTTAAAAGGTGTTTTATCCATTGAGGCCCCGGTTTTTCCTGTTATAACCACCATGACAGGGTCGGCTTCAAAGACACAATAAATTAAGATGATTCAAGTCAATGTAATAAGGGATCATTTGTCTCCTCTATCCGGAGAGAACTAATTCCCACTTCAAAGAGAGATCAAAACTACAGCTTAGAACAAAATACTATATTGTGGCGTGCACTCATGGATGTGTCCTCTCACCCAGTGGGTTGATGGGTAATGTTAAGGGCTGTAGCTATAGATACTTCCCGTATGGGGAACATGTGCCAGTTCTTCCTTGCTACTGAATAAACGACAGTAAACAGTACCTGCGTCTCTGCCTTTCCTTGTCTTGCCCCTTTATTGTGTACACTAATGTTTTGGTGATTATTTAAGGTTTCAAAAAAAGGAAAAAAAAAGGAAAGAAAGGTAATGATCCTGATGATTTGCAGACTGACCCTGACGTGAGGTGTTCCCAGTGATAGTGTTCCATTAGGCGAGGAGTGACTTTCTCTTCTTCTAAGATAGGGTGAAATGTGAATAACAACGATCATCATGATGAAGTGAGGTGAATGAGAGTAAGTCTGATGCAGAGTAGCACCGCTGGCAGCAGCTGGTAGAGCGATGCCCATGCTTCTTCATCTCATCTCTCTTCCCGGCCCCGACTGCATCAATGCTGTTTGGTCCCGGGAGCTTGAAAACGGCCTGTTAGCTCTGCCAACTGTGTGCAGAGCCATACACCCACCTCCCGCTATACGTCGATAGAGTTAATCACAATCCCCAGCGGGCGTTGTGTCAATTACACCGGCCTAGAAATAGAGTGGAGCCGAAGCAGTGCTGTGCAAGTGTCAAACTATCAATAAGAGACTGGCATCAAACGCAGCACCAGTTAAAGCATCAAAGTAAACACAAACAACTCAATTCAATCAGCCTGCGACTTGATGCTTACATCTACTCAAGGCTTTTAAAAGCCATGGCAGCTGAGAATAATCACATTTCACACCAGTGACATAAAAATCTCATATCTCATGTTTATTACATAATCTAATGAATTTAACTATGAATTATTATATATCTACTTCTTGAAGCCTTCTTTGTAGAGTCCTTACAGCTCTCTGAGATATCGCCATGTCATTTTTAATACTGTTATGATATTTTTGTCCTGCCTGACAAGCCCACTGTGTACACTGACTGGATTTAGGGCATTTACAGTAAATCTAAGCCTGGATTAATTATTTTTCCCTGATAATTGGTTTTTCTTGTATATTGATTCTGGATTATATTCGATTAAATTAAATTATAGCTCCACTCTGATACTGATAACTCCCTCCTTACAAGCATGTATTTCCACTTAACTGAGGATATGATAATTTGTGTACATTTTGACTTCCAAATAAGGATGGACAAGGAAAACCAAGAGGGAGATTTACAGGCCGCTAAATATGAACAAAACGCAGTCAAGGCGATCACATTAAACATGGAGAGAAATCAATAATTTCCATTCTCTCATTCTGCTAATAGAAACGGCCTCGGGGGAGAGTATGTGTCCTTGTCTGAGCAAGGCCGGTTAGAGTTCAATGTGTTCAAATATCCGTATCAGAGTTTATGACCCCCATTAATGCCTGTGAGGATGCTTCATGCTCAGCTGAGCTGCACGATGAAGCAGAGCCCAGCTCCTCGTTGACACTCTCTTTGACCAGGGATAAGGTTTATTAGATCATAGGTCAAAGAGGCAGAACAAATCTGACAGCAGCCACACAACAGAATATACAGAGTAAGTGTAAATCTGATTTAGAGTCGAGCTGTCTCAGCTGAAAAAATCAACCTTGTTTTTATTCCTTTATTTAATGGACCATATATATTGAAAACTAGTTCTACTGTCTGGAAACTCTCTTAACAGAACAAACTTGAAGGTCATAACAGCATTACATAATCTGGTTAAGCTCATACATGTTTCAGATGTTGGTTGAGTCTCAAACTAAAGACATTAAAAACTATTTGCTGCTTTCACTTTTGGGTTTTGGGGATTTGGCAGCACTGACAAAAGACCCAGCGGTGAGCATGCACGTTAAAACGTGTCCAAGTTGAGATGTTTCCCTTTGAAAACACAACTTTTTCTCTCCTTGTCAACCTGCTGTCGAGAAAGAAGCTGCATGTTTCTTGGCTAAGAACATAAAAACATCACGCATATTAAAACGCAGCAGCTTGGTGAAGGAAAAGAATAGCTTCTGCAAATGGATGACAACGACAGTGGTTCATTTTAGGTTATCATTGTGTGTCAGTAAGCTGAACACAGGTGATGTCATTAACCTAAATTCATGTCGATTTTATCAGACCGTGTCCTAACCATCAAATAATGATTGTATCAGCGCGGCACTGCGGCTCAGTAATGACTGCATGGTTAACATTTATGAGCCGCGAATAAATCACCATTTCATTAAGGATTTATTGTCTTACAACATAAACAGAAATATACATGATGTAAATGAGCATTACTAAATGATGACTATAGCTCTATTAAAACCTACTGTAGGTGCCCCAGAGAGCGAGAGGACAGTCGGTGGAGGTTTTTACTCCCATCTCTACCTTTTTCCGCGATCAATCACTTTAAATGTTGATATGGCCGAACAGTCGTGCTTCTAACCTTTATTTATGAATTTAACATGCGAGCATGAGTCACTTTTTACCAGATGGATTCAATAGTTTCATTGTTGCCTCCAGCTTTTGTATTGTTTGGTTGTTTCAGGCCTAAGCCTCTGTTAAAATCCCTTGGAATAATTTGTGTGGGAGAAAGTTGTTTCTGCTTGATCCATTTCAGTTATATATCTTTCTCTTCCATCTGACTGCCATGATTGCCGTGTCGTTTGTAGTTCTCTGAGGAATAAGTTTAAAATTATGTTTCTATAGATCTCTCCAGGGATGACTCACACTGGAATATTATTTTCTCTGTGGGTTGTGTTTTAAAGGGACAACATGTAGCAAATCTTCATGAAAATGTTTAAAAACATTGTTGATTGACAGACACAAGGCGTCCGGAGTCATATGTACGTTTAAATAAAATAAGGCTTTGTGTAGAGACAGTTTTAATGAATCTGTTTTATTTATCTACATTCAATTATAACCCACTACTCAAAGAGGGGGCAGGACCAGGATCAGCAGGCATGGTTAGAAAAAAAGGATCCTTAGTGTAAACAAGCTCCCTAAGATCCTGCCCTCCACAGTGCCCAGTGGTAAAAGAAAATGTCCCAATTCCATTATGTAGTACCACACTTCCCAAACACTGGCTGCAGTCCTGCCATTTAGCCATCGATCACCTCATTGCGTGCCGGCAGCTCCAGCAGCTGGTCCTGGCTGTTCACCATCATCATCACTGAGTGTTACGGACTTGGCTCCATCCACACAATGGATATGGCTCCACTCAGCTGGCCTTAGTCTGCTCATGATTCAAAACAACCCGGGCCGAGGCCAGAATCGTCAAATAAGGCTTTGTCCGTTGCGTTTAGGGCTAAATTCAAACAGGACGCGACAAAGTTGAGATACAGATGGGCGATAAGTTACATTTGAAATGCTACAGAGAATCAGTTACAATACTTACATGGGGTCATTGCAGAAACCATAGACACATTGTGTCCCCACGGACCACAGCGCAAAATGTATGCTAATCTTGTGTTTGCTCTATTAGGGGATTTGAGAGGAAAACAAGATCAGAGGTTGATGTTGCTTCAACATGGCGCCAATATCTCTGGTGTATTTTATATGTAAATTGCTATCAGTTACATCACCCCGCTCACGCAGCCACAGAAACAACGAGGCAGGAACCTATCCTTTCTGTTCCGAGTCTGCGGTAATGAGCGCATTAGGCCGATGGCGCAGCGAGAGGAGTTTAGGAGTGATGAGCTCGCTGGTGGAGCAGTTGCTGCAGACGACAGCCTCAGGTGACACTTCTACTACCACTGCTGGCAGTGTTTACCTTCGGGGGGGGGGGGGGGGGGGGGGGGGGTTATGAAAGGAAAGAGGGGAGGGGAGGTTGAGGGGAGAGTTAATACTGTGACGCCCACCGTGTACAGTGTGTTACAACAGCCGCAGAGAAAATAATGTTCCAGGGTCTGTGAGTCGTCCCTGGAGAGAACTAGTGAAACCTCTTTCTGTACTTATTCCCCAGTTCACTACAAACAACAACGCAATCATGGCAGTCAGATGGAAAAAAAAAAGATATATCTGAAATGTATCAGTATTATACGACGCTATGCACAGTGGAAATATTGACGAGCCATTTCAAACAGAGACACATAAATTGAAAATGTAAAATTAGATTTAGTCAAAACGATGCTCAAACTAAAGATGAAAAGATTAAAAGTATCCTACAGAAATTCAGCAACAACAAGAAAATGGAATGCAAATCTAAAAGATAAGCATTACAATGAATATTGGAAAATGTTAGATTCTAAAATCCAATGCTGTTTCATTCCTCCTCAAACTTTTCTGCTTTATTCCCAGAGAACTCTCACAATAGACAAAGTAAAAAGAGATATTCTAGCAGACATGTCCTGACTTTTAGTCTCTTGGATAAGTTAAACTCTAAAAGTATCTGTTGTTACTAATACTTTGTTTTAAACAGGGTTTCCTTCATCTTCTTTTTAAGGTCTATATAAACATTCAATCATTACTCACTATAATGTAGTTGTTAGCTGAAGGGAAGGGAAAATGTTAAAATGTTTTTTTACTATAAAATCATTCATGTCTCTGTTCATACAGCTTCACTAATAGCCCAAAGAAGCTTATATTGTTATTCAGCTACATGCAACATTTATCAAACTTCCGTGTGTCCTTGAGGTGTCTACTTTTCCCCCGTTTTTGGTAGTTTTTCTTTAGTTGAGGGTTTTGGACAGAGGATATGGCACCTTCTACATCTTAGAGCCTTATTAGGCAACTTGTGATTTGTGAATATGGTTTACATTTGATTATGACTCTTGTAATATTGGTAAAGATTAAAATCTGATTTCTTATATATGATTGACCGTGTGGAAAATCTTGATGATATCATGACGGGTAAACAGATAATTGTGCATGATAGAGGATCTTAATTAATGCCCTATTGTTGTCTGTTATTGAATACAAGAAATTAATTTGTTTGTTTCTTCTAAGAAGTGATTTAATGAAGACATTCTGAGGATGTCTGTTAAATGTCCTTCGAGGGCTTTTAAGCATCTTGAAACAGGGATCAACGTTCTCTGATTATGTGCTTCACTGATTGGCTCTTGGGGAATAACAAAAACACACTGGACCTCAGAGCGATAAACCAGGCTGCACTTACCTGTAAGGCCTTAGACATTAACATTAAACAAGCAGACAATCTGTGTCAAAGCCTCAGGTGACACATTTCAGTTAATAAAATCATCGATCAGAGGGCTTTTTCTGTGTTACCGGTCACGTACGTTTTCTGTTTCCCCAAACACAAACAGAAAAATGTTTTAAGGCAAAAGGTTCTCCAAAACTCTCATTGGAGAGAAGTTTGCATCCGGGCGAGTTGTGAAAAATCACTTCTTCCACCTTGGTCTATTTGCACCGTCGGTCCACCATCGCTCACTGATACCGTTCATGTTGTGGGCTCATATATTGGAGTGTGAAGGTACGGACGCCTCTGCTCAAAATGTGCGTGTGTGTATGTGAGAGAGATCCAGAGTATGAAATAATGAAAGGCAAGAGATTATGCTATAAACAATAAACATTAAAATAATTCTCTATAGACTAAATTTGCCATGCTTTTTCAGTGTCTACATCTGTTTGGGTGTGTGTGTGTCTGTTTTTGTCTGCGTGTGTGGGTGTGTGAGGGGGGGTGGTTTGTGTGTGAGCGTGGTAGAGAGAGACTTCAGAATGGAATTACTGATAACAGCCTGCCTGATTTGGCCTCTTGCTGTTTCTACACCTGCCTCCTTTTGTAGAGCTGTGTGCGCACTTGTGTGTGTGTGTGTGTGTTAGTGTGTGTGTGTGCGTATGTGTGTGCGCGTGTGTGTGTCCTTACACTCTCTATTCCGAGTGTGTCGTTCTTGCTGCCTCCCAGCCAAGCAGACCTGCTCAGACTGAAAACCCTCAGTGATTGGCTGGCCGACTTGAGCGGGAGAACAGCTCTATGCCTCCTCTCATTTATTCCTCTCATTCGCTCTCTCATTAATTCTTGTCGTTCCGTCGTACCATTCCTCAAATTCAAACTTCTTATTAAGTGTCTGTCAAGTCTGCCATTTGTTCACACTGCTGCGTAGCTCCATTCCTTCATTTGCCCTTCATACCATCCTTTCTTCCTCTTTTAGCTTGACCTTGCTGGAGAAATACTGCTGTGTGTTTCCTCTTTATACTTGTTTTTCTAAGCCTCATTTAACAAGGTATTTTACCAAAGAATGCTTTTGTTTTACAGATCAAATGAAACACTCAAGTGTCTTAGTTAACAGAAGAGTTATGCACACCGAATCACAATGCTCCGTATCACTCAGTGAAACTAAAACTGAACACTTTGAAAAAATGCCAATAGGATGGCTTGACACCAAACCCTCCACCTAGTCGTTCCACACGTCTCTCATCTAGTGATAAAACTCTGCTACTGTTGTGATGTGACTCAGCTCTGGGCTGAGAAAATATTGATAACTATTTTTTTATGAGGTGGTGTTTTTTATCTGATGAACATGTGAAAATGGACACGCCTCTACGCCTATAAGAAACAAAAGGACAGTTGGGCTAATGGACGAGTCATGTAACCAGTAGAGATGTTCTGGAAGCGATACCAGAAAAAATACCTCTGATAATCCAGGAAGTGGCAAATCTGGCATTGGCAAATATGTGAATCTATATATGTACCGATCTGATTCCACATCTTTAGAGTAGGTGAGATTCCCCGAGATAAAACTGACATTTTCTTTGCCTGTTTATCACTTCTTATTCACAGCTCTAAAATAGTGGTTGTGCTTAGCTGCCGCTGACAAGTACTGTTCAGGTATGGCTAAAGGTAAACTCAAAAAAAAGTGTGAGAGTCCCACAAGTAAAATGGAGACATGCACCATGTGCAAGAAGTCAGTTACATTTCAGACTTTCATTACAACACTTGCTCCGTTAATTAACATTTTAGCATTCTCTGTATATATTGGCACCTGAAAGGGCTTAACCTGAGCCAGGCCATCCAGCTACTCCAGCAATCATTTATTCCACAAAGGATGAGACATATACAGCTTTGTTTTATTGAAGTTGCTATTTATTTAAATGCACTGGTATTGGATCAGTACTCTGTATTGGCCAATATGTAAAGTCCAGGTATCAAAATCGGTTTTGGGGAGGGGGAAATGGTATTTGTACGTTTCTAGAAATCGAGTGTCATGTGAGACAGGCTACCGCTGTAGCCCTATAAAGGATTCATGTTCAATTTACCTGTCACTGCTATCTGCATCACTTTGTGAAACGATAGACTTTGTTATCTAAATTTTCAAGCCTTTTCAGCCTTATTTACTATCAAACCTTGTTGAAGCTGCTGTTGAACTTGAATACCGCCTGTACATGATGCTTTGCAGTAATCCTGGTTGAATCATTCAATGAAAACATATGAGAATATACAGTATATAGAAGTCATACTCTACTATTATTCAAAGCACAGCCACTATTAATGAAAAGTGATTAAACTTGGCAACACAACGAAGGACTTTTCCTTTACATCGTTCAGCTGATTTGTGATTAAAAAGCTTGTGATAGATCAGAGGATCTCATTTTTCACTGTGTCACTTCTCATGCTGCAGTGATTCCACTTTACAAGAAGGCTGATTAATTAGACCAGGGCAAGGCAAACTTAAACCTAAGAAAGTGCTTAGCTTGCACAGAAAGTATCTGCTCCCACGACACAGACACAGTTTGTCTAAATGAATAAGCTAAACATAGAGCTCCGTCTTACAAACCATAATGTTGACTTATGTAGCACTGACAGAAACACTAATATACTGACTGGACCTGAGCTTTGGGATTGGTTTGGCAAGCAGTTTTCCTTGGCTCACATTTATAAGGCTATTTAACAAATCAAAAACAGATTAGCTTGTGAAAAAACAATAGACTGTCGTAAAAGGGTACTTTGTACAGCCTGTTTTGTCATCAGAACAAAGTAATAATGCAGTAGGATTCTAATATCTGGGGTTTTCCTAGGTTTATGCTGGGCTTTGGGGGTTGGTAGTTCTCTGTGTGTATTTTCACATCTGTTTGGATCATAATCCTGGCGATATCAATAATAAAAAACATGTTGTTGTTTTTCACCGCACGCATAAACAGCAAAACCAAATATGTTCACTTTGAGGAATGTGTCCTGAAGCAATCCTTCACATTAAGCCACCAGACTGTGTAGCATGCAAATAACATCAGTCAAATTGGGCTGAAATGCTCTCATCTCCCGATATCCACCTAAAAATTGAACATTTGTCTACTTAGCCACATTTTCTGTTCAGTGAGACACAGCATTTTCTCAGTGGTCACAACTCAAGAATAGAAAGTCCGGTTCCTTTCCCAATCTCCCTTTCACTCTTAGTATGATTTTCTCTGACAGTTCACATTTTCCTGATGCGGTCTTTGAGCTCATAGTCATGTTAAAGCCACAACTCGTGGCTGTAAAAAATGATTTTCCATCATTTCTTTAGGAAAGTGTCTGACCCACAATGGACAGACTTCAAAACACTCAATAACCTTCAACCCATAAAACAACTCTCCACTCGGAAATAATATGATGTGATAAACACAAAATTGTCTTGTCTTCAAGACTACCCCCATTTGCAAAGCTAATTTCAAATAAAAAATATTATCTTTTATTACACCAGAGCCAATTTACCAACTATACCAATATGTTATTCTTTCTCTGCAGGGAGAACCTTAGCATGATCATACTTTGGTACTGAAGTTGATCGCTTTCATATAATAATCCCCTATTAAAGAAACGGCTTTCAAGCTTTCAGCCTTAGTGGATCAGTCAGTCCTCACAATATGGGACAACTAATGGGACTAGTTTTATTCCCACAATGCAACATTATCTCAAATCAGCTCAGGAAAGAATCTTAATATGTACATCAGACAATAACTCAGATTACAGGTTGTGGCTTAGACTGAGGGTCATTTAACAATTTTAAAGAAATCTTTCTTTATAATAAAAGCATAAGTTATGATCCCTAAGAAATATCTTACCACTGTGAGATAAATATTAAATAATGTTTTTTTCGATATAATAATAGGAACAGCATTGAAAGGCTGATGTTTCTCCTTGACAGTGTCCAATCAATATTTGAGAGGAGGATACACATATCCTTTTCCCCACGCTTTTGATGCTGGGCCACAGGTCATATAACACTTTAGAATATTTGTATCTTTGCCACAGCCCTTTGTTGTAGATTAATGATGTTGAAATATGAAATATCTGCAAGACAATGTGAACTAGACTATCAGCCAATTCATAAATACAAAAACATAAACAAAATGATACATCCTAAAAAATTATAATGCGCAGTAACTTCTATTCTTTGATAAAGTTAGATAAAAAATAGTAGACTAACATGTTCTTTAGGCCACCTAGACATATGCCTCCCTGATCAGCTGTTATGTATCAATGACAAGCGCATTACGACTGTCAAGGAGAACCGGAAAAAGGCATTTTTATCTTTGTAAATAAAAGAGAAGCCAGCAAACCTGGTTTGTGGTTACTGTGATGAAATAGGCCACATTTCCCAGCATCATCACAGCTGGAAAAAATACAGCTACACCAGATGAGTTGCAAAGAAATAATCTTGGATAAAGTAAAAGGTCATCTGCTGAGTTCGACTGCCCCACACGTTGCTTTTACAAGACCATTTTCTGTCACAAACTGTCCAACAAACCATTATTGTTCAAAGGATCTCTCCCAAGTTGGATATGAGGAAGGATTTATTGCTTTGAAAAGGCAGGCACTGAACTACTATAAATTTCTTTTTTTTAAGTCGCTTTGGCTAAAATCAGCTGTTATCGTCGTCATCATTATCATCATCATCATGATCACAAACATCTGATATATGACACCCCACCAGAGAGAAGCTGCTCCAGCCATCATTTAAGAGAGGACAGCCTGTTATATGTGTTGAATAAGTTAGCATGACCCCTGAAGGATGCTATAAAGATTGAAATGGGCCTTGATAGGACAAAGGTTTGCCAGCTCTGCTCTAAACCTTCCCTCCATTTCAAGGGGCTCCTCCATCGTTCTGTCTGTCCTCCAGCTCAACCAGCTCATTTCACCTGGTGAAATTCTGCCAGTGAGCTAATTAGCTTTAGCACTTTTACAACCCTTACATTATCTTTACTGCAGCTTCTCATTATGCCACATTAACTGCTGGATAGATGCTGTCAGCTGTTCAGGAAACAGCCATAGCTACAGCTGAGCCATGGACCCTGAGCCACTCAATGTAACTACAGACAGATAACGTCAAATAAAGCATCGTTCAATGAGATAAAGTCCAGTGCTAATTGCTCACTAATAATCAGAACATGTTTAATGTGTAATATATAGTATAAGGATATACTATTTTGGAAAGTTTATTCACGAATTATGTTGGTTTCCTCATTCCCAACTGGAGTTTCTTATTTTTATTTAGTTGTTTCCAAAAGAAAATGGAGTGAATCCTAGATGTCTAATAAAACATGTTGAATACATTCCCCTCATCATAAAAAATTTGCAACGGAAGGGTTTGACATTCGCCTAACATGAATGCTCATTGTTTACACCCTTGCAATCTTCTTCTTCCATGCCTTTGTTTGTGTATTGCTGCACATTACCACCCTCAACCGTAAATCACAATAAAGCATAAACACAATGGCATGAATACACCTCGTTCTGCCTTCTTTCCCACCATTTTATTTCTTTATGCAAATCTACTCCTAACAAAAAAAATGCTCTAGCACCACTAGTTGTCAGAAACTCAAGAGGGATCCTTTAAATACATAGTGAGAATCTAAAAAAGAGAATCTTAAAAAACAAATTTAACAATTTTAAGAGTAACAGCAGATCTCCTTTTTTATTTAATCAATTACATGTAGTCATCTTGTTACATTAGCTCTGATTGCAAGATAATACCCTTTTAAAACAGATACCCCCCCCCCCCCCAAAGGCATTATCAAATATTCTTTCATACCCCACCGTGGTGACAAAAATGGTTTCCACACTTGAGCCAAGTTGAAGGAAACATGTGTTCAAGTTAAAACATGTGTTAATTTAGCCTTTGATATTATATAATACTCGTTGGTTATGCTCATATTTAAAGATGTATTCTTGAATTAACCAGTGCCAGGGAGGGGTTATTAATGTATGATTTTACGGAAATAGCCATTTTTATGATGGAGCTAATTATAAGCCATTTTTATATACATCTTGTTTTTATTATTTTCGAGAAATGCGATGTTTGTTGCATTTTACTCAAATTAATATCACAGCAATAACATGAGGGGATGGAATGCAATATCAAGTGGTCCTGTTTCAGTGCCTGGAGATATTTTCTTCTGAATTCCAACCACCTTCCTTCAGCTAAGATAGAGACAGCAGAGGTCGTGTTATGAAAGCTTTGATTGTGTCCCCTTGCATGTGGCTGGCATCAGAAATATCTGCATGAGATAAAACATGAACATATATTGTGGGAATGATTAAATGTAGAAAATTTGTTAAAGCTTTAAAAGTTGAGAGAAATAAGTACTGAATGTGCAGTATAGTTTCTACCAACATGAGCTTGAATTATCATAACGTTTATGTTCATTGGTTGGTATTAAATGTATGATGCTGAACAGGAAAAATATCCAATAATTACATAAATATGTGTTTGGCTTAATAAGTATGCTACACCTTATTAATATTAAAAAGTACAATTTGAATATTGATTCGTTAGTCTAAACTATTTATGAAAAAAACAGCCCATGTGTCAAGAAGGTATTAATAATGCATTATTCCCTGCCTACAGTAGATGATAGACAGTGAATGAAGTCTTAGCTGAATGCTTGTTGGAGGCTGCTTTGATGCCAAATCAATATTGAAAAAGATAATGAGAAATGCTTGGTGCATGTAAATGCACCAAGCATGTAAATGCATCTTCAGAGCAGCCAGGTTTGTTACATTTACGCGCTTGAAATCCATCTTTCTATTGAGTGATAATAATATCACAGGAATGTTAATTATGGGCCAGTGTGTCCAAATGTCACAAGCAGTAATTTTTAATCATTTTCCTCTGAGGGTATTATCACACCAGCCAATTTCGGTTCTGGATCTCTTGCCCTTCAGTATCCACTCCAGCAGCATGTGTATTTGTATCTGCCTTCACTCCTGCCTCTGCACCCCACTGCATTTCTCCAGAAGTCTGTGCATGTGTGTGTGTGTGTGTAAGAGAGTGTGTGTGCACACCGTTCGTGGGTCTTTATCCCCTGTTTACCATGAGCTGGCTGAGCAAATGGATACTGCGCTGGGATTTTTGGCGATCTGTAAGTCCGCTGTCACGGTGATGAGACCAGCACAAAGACGGTGGCGGTGCGGTAAATGTCAGCATGTCAGCGAGGAGTGACACAGACTATCTCCGTGGGTGCTGTCCGCCTCGACCCAGCACACCCATGACAAGTCTAAACTCGTAGACACAAGAATAATCCCTCCTCATATAACCTTCGGAATGGGAAATGGCCCCGACACACATACACACACTCACCCACAGGTATATGCAAGGGAGACTCACAGACACTTAAGGATATGTATAAACATGGATTTTCACACTGTGGTGAACCAGGTGTGAGTGGATATGACAGATGTGTTTGTTTGTGTGTTCCTGAATGTGAGCATGTCTTTTTGAAGTCATTTCTTTTCCCTTTGTTTCGCCTTTCACTCATGCAACTCTACCTCCAGTATCAGAGTATGGAGGTAGAGTGTGGTCAATCAATTCATGGTCTATTTACTATGTTTTTAACGTTATTTAATTAGAAAGGATCTGTGCTTGGACGATGAAGGATAACTGTCCAGTCGTTCGTTGTCCTGGCTGTAGACTTGTTGGGAGTGCTGCTATGGACAAAATGTAATAGTTTACACTTTTTGGTCAAGTAGAAACACTTTATGCCGTAGTGTCGAAGACTGTGACTTGAGGGGGGGGGGGGAATTGATGGAGCAATTATGTTAATTCAAGTATGATGCACATCATTGCAAACTTATAGGAATCAATTACAATCATTACTGTACCTCCTCTGCCGATAGCAGTGCTGTCCTGAGAGGGCTGTAATAATCAGAGGAAATCACTGGATCTGTCCAGATGGTATTAGAGCTAAATTCCATTTAGACTCACAGAAATTCTCCAGGGTATATTCGAGTGACATCCCTAGGTCGTTTTAATCCAGGATCAAGATCAACATCAAGTGGCCTATTTCATCATCCATAATAGGATCAGATGATAGTTGTTTCTGTGGCTAAAGTAATTTGATTTTATAATATCGGACAAATTCACTATGTTGTAAGCACTGAACTTTACAATACATCTATATTACAACACATAAATATTAAAACGTAGAGCATATATGAACTTATTGCACATGTAAGTCAGTGTGTCATTAGTCATAGTGTAAATGATTTTTGTTTCAAGCCGTTTCAAGTTGTACAAAAGTTTCTTCAAAGTTGAGCTGGGTAGGATGTGAGAACCAGACATAGATAATATCTTCACTTTCCAAAATGTACAAGCACACACACACACACACACACACACACACACACACACACACACACACACAAACACACAGTGTGTCATGAAAACAGGTAATTGTGCCTGTTTCTTTATGATTTATACTTCTAAACAAGCATATTTAATCTAACCCATCTTGATTTCTTTCAACACGACCTGTCCAGGGTGTACCCTGCCTTTGGATATCTGTTGAAAAGAATGTGATTTAACATCACGAGAAAGCAGAATGCAGAGTAGAAGTGTCCAAAATATATCAAATAGACTGAGAATTAGACAACATGGTCTGCAGTTTGCAATGCTTAACATTTCCTCAGTCAAATACTTCAGTCAAATGTGTTATGGCTCTGATAAGCCAAGCACTCTAGAGAGAAACAGCAGGAACAGAACTTCCTACTTCTGTATATTTTCTACCAAACATAACAAATATTAAACCTTAAACTATTTTGTTTTTGGTGGAAATTCCCAGTCAGATTCATTTAGGCTGAATTCTTAAAAAGATCATAGCTGAAAGTGATCAGAGCATTAAAATAGATCAAAAACATGAAGCGTAGTTCTGAGCAAACACTGACTGACAATGCTAATGAACCCAGTGGGTAGATGAGTAGAGAGAGGAGAGGAGAGAAGCTGAATCCAAATAACCTGGTGAGGAAAGGGTTGAAAGGGAGAGTAGGAGGTGGAGACAAATTGATTTTCGGAGAGAAAGAGATGGACTAGATGAGTCAAAGAGAGAGATGGTTGGATGGTGCAAACAAATCAGAAAGAGAGACAAAGAGATGCAGGTGGATTACAGTCTAATCCAGGCCTCCCTCAGGCCTCTGTTCTTATTACATTAGAGCAAAGTGAAAAAAGCACCACGGCATGATGACCTTCTTTAACTCCATTTCATTCCACTGGATCAGACCAAATAATTTGAGCCGAGCTGCGCTGCCCTTTAAGAGGAAACACACGCTATGAACCCACTGTTGCAACACCATCATCACCTTCAGCACGGATTAACTGCTGCACAAGATGGTTTCCCCTCCGTTCCAGTCTTTATGTGAGGCTATGCTGACTGCCTCCTCACTGGGGCTTCATATTTAATAAACAGATATGAGGACGGTATTGGTCTTCTTTTGCAAAAAAGGAAATAAGCATATGTGGAATATTTGGAAATCGTTGGACTACTGTTGAAGTTTTAAGGAGTCCAATATTATCTGCTGCTGTCTTTTTGAAATGTAATGATATGATATGAGTGTTGTGTCTGTGATGAAACATAAAAATGGTGGTTTAACATCACATGTATTACCAAATTTATAGAAAATCAGCATTTCAAAGGTAAACATGGCTCATAACACCAACCAGTCAAAACAGTCATCGCCTGGCCAATGCTGACATCGAGGGAACTTTTGGGGAGCTTCTATGTCAGATTAATAATAAAGCTAATAACCTCTACTCAAATGTAGAAAAGGACACTTTCAGACTAGGGAAATGTAGTTCATAGACAAACTGTGCTCTGTTCTAATTCAAGTAGCGCAGCGTTAGCTTTGGCACAAAGGGAGGGAGGTGACTTACACCTGGGTTAAGACATTACCGGGAGGGATGACATTTTGTGTCAAAAAATATTCATGTTATTTATATAGCTTTACAATTTACAACAAATGTTGACATAGCTTGATAGCTCTCTGACTACTCACAGACCCCTCAGACACTGACCCCTCGGGGCAAAGTGACACAGAGTGTGACAAACGTTTCTTTTGCTAGTTTCAAACCAGTTGCCATTTCATTCAGAACCCACATTGATTAAATAGTTAACACACTTGCACCTATGTGAGCACCTCTGGGTATGTTGATCTTGAAAGCAGTTGTCTCAGGTGAATAATTTCCACACTGCTTTACTGCAAAAAGGCAGCAAAAAGTGTTAGTGTGATTTGTCAACAAAACCCTGGTCTTACGTGTGTTAGAGGATTTAAAGGGTAAATAAACTAGTCATGCACATGCAGGCGCGTTCTTATTACACATTTAGATGGTTCCATTTCCTCTTAGCGAATGGAAGATGGCATCCGGATTGGTTGAACCCGAAAGACAACCATGATAAATACAAAGGTTAGTTACAACCCTTGTGAATTATGTGCTTGGTGTCGTCACCACTTTTTGGATTTGGATGCATCCTTAATGCACTAATGGCAGATGCTACGGACTACGGGTTCAGATAGTTAAAAAAGGTGTGAAGTGTTTGGTTTTGTTTTGATTTGGGTTGCAACAATAAAGCTAAGGATTAATAAGAGGAAAAAATGATGGATTGGTTTGGCCTGGTCTTTGAACGGTCTGTGTCCCTGCAAATATGCTGTAGTATTTCAGGTTTGTATAAATACAACTCATTATTGTCATAAAAATATTTATCTTTTGTCCTATTTTGACATGCTCCACATTTAGTACACGTCTGAAATGTGACCTTCATCTTGTCGATTTTAATGAAGTGTTCACCTGCATGCTCATGATTTAGCAACCACACTGAAAAAGCAATTAATACCTCTCCACTGTTTCCTTGCTGTTAGAACACACATGCCTCACAAAGGTCAGTCCAGTTGTTTTTGAGGGTCTGATGCATGCATTAAAACTAATTCATATTCAAGTAGACACTCCATGTTTTGTCTTTTATTCTGTTGCTCCACAGCCTCCCAGCAAGCACCCTGGCTGCAGTCTCTCCTTCACATTTTAAGCACCCCCTGCTGTTGCCTTAATATGATTTGAATTTTAAAGACTATTAGCAATACAGAGCATATGCTTTCAAAGAGCTTCCTGGAAAGCCGTTGTCCTTTTAAACCCAGGAAACATCACATCCTGAGAAACAGCCCTTCAACTGCCCCAATAGGATCCTTACAAGATTGCTCTGCCAGCCAATCAATGTGTCCACAATTAGTGTCTATCTAATTAGAAACCATTGTTCAGAACACCGGCTGAAGCAGTTCATTCATCAATATGAAATTAAGCAGCAGACACTTAGCATGGGATTACTATCACCAGTTCATTGGTATTGAAATCAATTCATTTGTGTCGCTCGCTGCAATCACGGCACAAGTCTGCGTGGCTGTGGCGTGAGAAGTGCATGAGCGCAGTCCATGAGGATCGCTACATCTGAGAGAGAGCGAAAGCGAGAGCGAGAGAGAGAGACCAGGAGGAAAAGACAGAAAGAAAGCACAAACTGTGAAATTACTACAGATTTCCTCCTGAGGAAATGACACTTATCGCAAATCAAACTGGGTAAATGAAAGGAGCAGTGCAAATCAAATAGCCTATCTTAACCACCTTGGTAATATCCAGTAGCCCATAAAACATCCCGTCCTCAGATCCGACCCATCATGTCGGGCTCTAACACGGTCACTTGCACTGATGTATCGTCTCAGATGTATTGTTAAAAAACATGAGCTAGCTATCGGTGTCCCTGCTTCTGTCTTTGTCACCTCCTCCTGTCTCTTTATCTCACTGACACACATACATACACACACACACACACACGTAATTGTGTGCAGCAGTGAACTCCACAGTCATTTCCATCTTAGATTCATGCTCTAGGGGGGGAGGAACTGCTGAATCAAAGCATTTCCCAATGTTGCAAACAGGAAAAAAGCCCCAGTCGCATGCAACTCACAATGAGGGGAAATAGTCAACAACAAATTCACAGGCAGAGTGTGTATCCAACAACACATTCATGCTTTATACATTTTCATATAGGGGCTGGACCTTGACTCATTTTTATGACTCGGCTTTGCATTGAGAGTTCTCAAGCAGTGGTTTTGTGCAAAGCCAAAGCCATTACTCAGTTGAGGCATTTCATTTGTGCTTGTATTGTTCATGCAGTTACTGTAAATGTAAGGCAGTAGGGAGACAGAGAGAAACAATGACCTTGATGGAAAGAGATGGCTTGTGCACACTCACTATAGACAGCCATCATATATCACTGATGAGTAATGAGCCATAATCTCCTCATTGTACAGCATGTAAAACATATAATACAGTACAATGTTTCAGTTTTAGGAAATTATGAGAATGGCCTTTTATATGATAATAGTGTACTATAATACTATTCAAGAAATGTTTTGGATATGTATGAAAATTAAAATGTTACAGCCAACAGACCGTCACAGAAGTAAAAGTGACTGAATTCCTTCTAAGGGTCTGACTTGTAAATCACATTAGCTTGATGAACTAATCTACAATCTGTCAGGAAACAGTTGCTTTCACAGAGTCTGCTTAAACTGAATTCAGTTAAGCTTAATGTAGAATTCTCAAGCCAAATGTAATCAAACCTGTTAGTAAGTTTTTTTTTAAACGACCATGTAGCACTCCAGACACTGATATAATGGTATCGGGGCAAAACTTGAAAGTTGTGTGTGAATACAAGTATCTGGGTGTCTGGATTGATTCAAATCCTTCATTTAGATCTCAGGTAAAAATAATATGCCAAAGGGTTAGATGTAATTTAGATAATTTTAGATTTAATAGGCAATCACTTTGCAATGACATATATGAATGCCATGATTATTCTGCATTATATGTATTGTTGGACAAGCTGGGCACAGGCTAACAAATCTGCAATGAAGCTTATACATGCTTATAAACACACTTATGATAGATATAGTTTTCACGACTGTCAAATATTTAATACAAATAGATTTTCTTTAAGTTGGGAAAACCTGATTAAATATAGTAACCTTTGTCAAGATTATACGGTATTAAACAACACTGCTCTGCCTCCGCTGAAGACATTCAGGATAGCAGCGTCAGCTAAATGAAATGTAATAATAATTATAATTAGTTATAACGTTTGTTGTGCAAAGAGCAGACACTCAGGTTACCAGAGCTATCACAAGATGGTCCAGTAACATTCCCACTGGAAGTACTGCTTTTAGTCAGTCAGTGTTCTCAGCTTAAGAAATGGCTTATCGATAATCAAATATCTGACAACTGACTGCCTGCAGTTTGTCTGTGTTGGTTTTGACTTGATGTGCTTTGTCTCATATGTTGTTACTCATTGTTATGCATTTCACCTATATATTAATCTGTATATATTGCACATATGTGTTGACTATATCAAGTCATTATATAAACATTTTGGGTTACCATTTAAAAACTGGTCAGGGACTACAGATGAAAATAAGCCTATCCAGTTAACTCTAGCTCATTAACAGTAATTTTGCCATTTTGTAATGGGTATGGTCCCTGTCACATAAATAATAAATGAAATAAAATGAAAAACAATATTCGACCAGGATAATCTCATAAGGCTCTTCATCAATAAATGAGGGCCCAAAAAACAATTTTCCTCAAAGGCAATTTAACACGTTGCGGACAACAAGATTCTAATTGACACATCTCATCTCATCTCATTTTCATCCGCTTATCCGGGGTCGGGTCGCGGGGGGAGCAGCTCAAGCAGGGGGCCCCAGACTTCCCTTTCCCGGGCCACATTGACCAACTCTGACGGGGGGATCCCGAGGCGTTCCCAGGCCAGTGTTGAGATATAATCTCTCCACCTAGTCCTGGGTCTTCCCCGAGGTCTCCTCCCCACTGGACGTGCCTGAAACACCTCCCAAGGAAGGCGCCCAGTGGGCATCCTTACCAGATGCCCGAACCACCTCAGCTGACTCCTTTCTAAGTGAAGGAGCAGCGGCTCTAATCCGAGTTCCTCACGGATGGCTGAGCTTCTCACCCTATCCCTAAGGGAGACGCCAGCCACCCTTCTGAGAAAACTCATCTCGGCCGCTTGTACCCGTGATCTCGTCCTTTCGGTCATCACCCAGCCCTCATGACCATAGGTGAGGATAGGAACGAAGATCGACCGGTAGATCGAGAGCTTTGCCTTGCGGCTCAGCTCTCTTTTCGTTACAACGGTGCGGTAAAGCGAACGCAATACCGCCCCCGCTGCTCCGATTCTCCGGCCAATCTCACGCTCCATAGTACCCTCACTCGCGAACAAGACCCCAAGGTACTTGAACTCCTTCACTTGGGCTAAGGACTCATTTCCTACCCGGAGTAAGCAATCCATCGGTTTCCTGCTAAGAGTCATGGCCTCACATTTAGAGGTGCTGATCCTCATCCCAGCCGCTTCACACTCGGCCACCAGCCGATCCAGTGAGTGCTGAAGGTCACAGGCCGATGATCCAATGAGGACCACGTCATCTGCAAAAAGCAGTGACGAGATCCTCAGACCACCGAACTGCAACCCCTCCCCACCCCGACTACGCCTCGATATCCTGTCCATGTATATCACAAACAGGATTGGTGACAAGGCGCAGCCCTGGCGGAGACCAGCATCCACTGAGAACGAAACTGACTGGCTGCCGAGGACGCGAACACAGCTCTCGCTTTGGGAGTACAGGGATTGGATGGCCCTGAGGATAGACCCCCTTACCCCATACTCCCGCAGCACCTCCCACAGTTTCTCCCGGGGGACCCGGTCATACGCCTTCTCCAGATCCACAAAACACATGTAGACCGGATGGGCATACTCCCAGGCCCCCTCCAGGATCCTTGCGAGAGTGAAGAGCTGGTCTGTAGTTCCACGTCCGGGGCGAAAACCGCATTGTTCCTCTTCAATCTGAGGTTCGACGATCGGCCGAACCCTCCTTTCCAGCACCTTGGAGTAGACTTTACCAGGGAGGCTGAGAAGTGTGATGCCCCGGTAATTGGCACACACTCTCTGGTCCCCCTTTTTGAACAGGGGAACCACCACCCCAGTTTGCCACTCCTTTGGCACTGTACCCGACTCCCACGCGATGTTGAATAGGCGTGTCAACCATGACAGCCCCTCAACACCCAGAGCCTTTAGCATTTCTGGCCGGATCTCATCAATCCCTGGGGCCTTGCCACTGCGGAGATGTTTGACCACCTCAGTGACCTCCACCAGGGAAATTGACGATGAAACACCATCAACCTCGAGCTCTGCCTCCAACATAGAGGGCGTGTTATTCGGATTCAGGAGTTCCTCAAAGTGTTCCTTCCAACGTCCGACAACCTCCTCAGTTGAGGTCAACAGAGTCCCATCCTTACTGTACACAGCTTGGATGGTTCCCCGTTTCCCCCTCCTGAGGTGCCGGATAGTCTTCCAGAAACACTTTGGTGCCGACCGAAAGTCCTTCTCCATGACCTCTCCGAACTTCTCCCACACCCGCTGCTTAGCCTCCGACACGGCAGCAGCTGCAGCCCTTCGGGCCTGTCGGTACCCTGCAACCGAGTCAGGAGTCCTCCAGGATATCATATCCCGGAAGGCCTCCTTCTTCAATCGGACGGCTTCCCTGACCACCGGTGTCCACCACGGTGTCCGAGGGTTACCGCCCCTTGAGGAGCCTAAGACCCTGAGGCCACAGCTAGCCGCCGCAGCTTCAGCAATGGAGGCTTTGAACACCGCCCACTCCGGCTCAATGCCCCCAACCTCCACAGGAATGCCAGAAAAACTCCGCCGGAGGTGTGAGTTGAAGATACCTAGGACGGGGGCCTCCTCCAGACGTTCCCAGTTCACCCGCACTACTCGTTTGGGCTTACCAGGTCTATCCGGAAATTTCCCCCACTCCCTGATCCAACTCACAACCAGATGGTGGTCGGTTGACAGTTCCGCCCCTCTCTTTACCCGAGTGTCCAAAACATGCGGCCTCAGATCAGATGACACGATCACAAAATCGATCATTGATCTTCTGCCTAGGGTACTCTGGTACCAGGTACACTTATGAGCACCCTTATGTTCAAACATGGTGTTTGTTATGGACAATCCATGGCTAGCACAGAAGTCCAATAACAAACGACCGCTCGGGTTCAGATCAGGGAGGCCGTTCCTCCCCACCACGCCTCTCCAGGTGTCTCCATCGTTGCCCACGTGGGCGTTGAAGTCACCCAGCAGAACTACGGAGTCCCCTACTGGAGCCCCATACAGGACTCCATTCAGGGTCTCCAAGAAGGCCGAGTACTCTGAACTGCTGTTTGGTGCATACGCACAAACAACAGTCAGAGTTTTCCCCCCTACAACCCTTAGGCGCAGGGAGGCGACCCTCTCGTCTACCGGGGTAAACTCCAACACCGCGGCGCTCAGCCGGGGATTTATGAGTATCCCCACACCCGCCCGACGCCTCACGCCCTTGGCAACTCCGGAGAAGAATAAAGTCCAACCCTTATCCAGGAGTACGGTACCAGAGCTGAGACTGTGCGTGGAGGTAAGCCCCACCAGATCTAACTGATAGCGCTCCACCTCCCTCACAAGCTCCGGTTCCTTTCCCCACAGCGAGGTGACGTTCCACGTCCCCAGAGCCAGCTTCTGCCGCCCGGGTCTGGTCCGTCGAGACCCCCTACCTTCGCTGCCACCCATGTGGCTGCGCACCCGACCCCAACGGGTCTTCCCACAGGTGGTGGGCCCATGAGATGAAGAGAGGGGGGGTGCCACGTAGTTTGTTCGGGCTATGCCCGACCGGGCTCCGTGGCAAACCCGGCCACCAGACGCTCGCCATCGAGCCCTCCGTCTGGGCCTAGCTCCAGACGGGGGCCCCGGGCTTCCTCCGGGCTGGGTCCCATCTCCTCTTTTGTCGATATTCATTGAGGGTTTTGACACATATTTAAGTGTTTTAACATTTAATTGCAAAAATCTGTAATCATTCAACCAAGCAAAATCTTAGACACAAATATCTGTGGTAAATAATGGGGTCACACGGTTATTCCTTATGAGACTTGACACAACATACAAATTACAACCAAAAGAAAAAGAAGGCTGCACCTTTCTGCTACTTCTGAAGGACTTTCAAAAATGGGACAGGAGTTGTCAGCCGCTTATGAAATATTTGGTCTAGAAAAAACCCGTGTGGGAGGAACGAACCTCTGAGCTGGGACACAGTGTCCGACACACTTCTGCATCACTGTGGCAAGGTGAGAACTTTAACTCAAAGAGATGAAGTTGACAGTAAAGGTGGAGTAGAAACATTTCAATGACAACAGGTTTTCCACTCCCAGTTAGCCATCAGTACTGGGTTGCTCTCATTTAACCAACAAATAAATGCAACCCCCTGCCATGGTGGTTCAGTGGTTCGCACCGTCCACTCAAGAATAAGAATCCTGGTCTTTCTGTGTGAAGTGTGCATGTTCTCCACATGGGTTTTCTCTGGGTACTACAGCTTTCTTCTCCAAAGGCATGTATTAGGATTAGGTTAATTAGAGACTGTGTCCGTAGGTGTGAATGTGAGTGGGAGTGGTAAATACGCAGACCGCCTCTTGCTTAATGGCAGATGGAATTGGCTCCAGATTACTGTCAGTAACCCTCAAAGGATAAGCGGTATAGATAATGGATGGAAAGATAAAGAGTTACAACCCTGTCTTTATATTGAGTTGTTGCCGAAAATACAACGAATTTTGCATGACCGGACAGTGTGGCCAATTCATTTTCTATCGCACACAATAGGTCAGGAAAATCCTTGATGTTTTTGTGAGAGCATTTAATGCTTACTTGTGTAATCTGCTTACCAGAGTTCAGGCTCATCCCAAACCATTGTCGGACTTTGTGCAAGGCCCCAGAATGAAGAAAAGAATAAAGCGCTTTGTGTAAGGCAGTCAGCAGGCTGTCAAGCTAAATTTGATTTCTATTACAGGGGGCAGGAAGTGCTAGATGGCCCTCGGACATGAGGCTTAGAGGATTGACAAATTGACTCACAAAATGCTCGCTTTGAGCGATGGCACAATTTTGCGATCGACAGTCCACCGAGACCTAAGTCACCCAGCAGCTTTGGTTCCATCGCTGGCAGCGAAAGCCTTTCACTTCTACACAGAAATATGGAGTCATGTACAAACTCACCGACACATGTGCATGTTCCCCCAAAGAGCACAAGCTACAAAATCTCAACATCCCATTCCTTCAAATCTTAGATGGGATTCCCTGCTCGGCATCTTCTCCTGCAAGCTTTTCTCTTGCCAAGGCCGACTGCGTTTCACAGTCTTCACAAGCTGTTATGATCCACGTGTGACACCCAACTCATCATCAGGGTAAATAATCTTTCTTTTTATAGTGCAAGAATGCTTTTAGTCATGAGCAATAATAACTTAACATTCCCTCCCTCACACTAAACTTTTATTTTTAACTATAACTTTACTCTAAGCTCCAAAGTTCTGACTTTGAGGCTTGATCAGACGAATGCAAATAATAACATGTTGACTGCTACAACAGTTGGTAATAACAGCTTTGAGTGATAATTAAAATCCCCAAATAAGCGTGGACTCTTATAATAATACCCTGCTAATGTGTTTGCATTCATTTCCCCTTTGTTGTTGTTATTATTGCATTTCTTTGCCGCCTTACGTCTGACTTGCCGAATTCAAAGCCTGTCATAGCTGAGGCCCTTCCATAATCCTATCAGCAGATTCTAATTACTATGGCGTCTTACGCAAATTTGTCTGCAGCTAAATGATGCTTTTCATCCAGAAAATTACCCAAAATCTAAACAGCATTATTAATGCTTTAGCACCACTCCCCAGGCGACCCTCCATTTGTCTTTGCTTTATTGTTTTTATCCTCTCCCACAGCACATGCGCGTGCTCTTCCATCCATGAAAGTTTGCTACTGTGCACAGTTGGTGGCTCCCCCATCTTTGTAGAAAGCATAGTCTTCAAGCATGTCTATTTCAGTCACTCTCTGTGCTTTAGTGAGACATGATGTGGTTACAATGTGAAATTCACTTTTTGTTTTTGTAAAGCGAAAGTTTTAATCTGTTAAGGCTTACATGAAAATAGTTCAGTGTGTGTTAATAACTCTGCTCATTGTAACTTGGACTAATTCGTGGTCTCATCTCGACAGCCAGCAGGGGTCTGGTCACCAATTTGAAAGTGGCTAATGAAATGGATTATTAACTCCCCGAAGTTAAGCTCTAGTCTTCCACCACCTTAGATACTTGGTCGGTGTTTATGTGTATGTATGATTGGAAGTGAATTGAAGGGCACTTTACTGTCTTGGCCACTCTTCACTGAGGTTTCTGAATTCTATACTAATATCTATTTGATCTATTCAATTTTGTTTTTGTCATATAACCTGCCCGGTGACCTCTGGGTTCCGGTTTTGTGTCTCTGCTTTTCGGCCTTGTTTTTATGAACTTGGATGTAAAATAAATAGGTTTATGGGAGCATCAACTGACATTCTCATCTTCATACAGTGTCAGAGGGCAATGCAGGAGAGAAAATTAAAAAATAAGGGAAAATTAAAAAATCTGGACGGGGGGAAAGGAAAAGCAATCCTTGTCCTTCATTCCATACCATAGCTGAAATAAGCGCTCTTCTCTTAATTTCTTCGGTTGTTCTTTTTGTTTGACCCAAGGCATTTCATTTCTCGCCGATACACTCCCATATCGCGTTTCTTTGAGTTATATTAATATTTCTTTGCTGTAGCCCAACAACATGTTTGTTTTTCCCTTACACTAACACCTTCAATTTCATGGCATTCAATTTCGTTAGCAGTTACGGTCACTCTGCTCTCCGTAATGCTCCAAGGTTAGAAACCAGTAGCGCCCACAAAACACTCATTAAAATACTACTGCCTATACCATGTTTGCACCTGTTATCATTACGCATTTATTTTAAGTAGATCATCCGCAAAACGCCCACAAACCAATCGTGCAATCTGTTATAATGCCCTTATTATTATTATTATTATTAGGCCCTTAGCACGAAAATGCCTGAAAGTGGTTTAATCAGTTGTGTACTAGGCACCTGTATGAATGAATGTGTTGTACTGTACATGTGGAATCATTTACCAGGAAATTATCTAAAGCTCTTTGTGTAGGAGTAAAACTGAAAGTCAGCAAAGATGCTGTTATCGATGCCTCACTGCACCAGTAAACTGAGTGCACAACTACACTACTGGGCAGTTTATCGCTGATCACAGCAAATTTCGGAAAATAATGATTTTATTATTAATACTGATTAAATAAAATTGCTAAATTATCAGAAAAGCTTTATTTACAAACTGAGCTATAACGAAACAGACAGACATAGATTTTATTACAGTTACACTAGCGGTCTACTTATATGTATATATATATATATTCTGCTGTCTATAATTACTGGCCACCCACCACTGGACCAAACAAAGAAGAGGAAGAAGAAGTTACCAAGTAGATCCAGTAGTTGGCGATGCTGTGCCTTGGCATTGGTTGCCACCGAACTGAAGAAGAAGTTACCATGGTGAATGGTTTGTGGTAATGCACCTTGCAGGAGGAGCACCAAGACGGGTTCAGGGATGTGTAGTTATGAAAAGGGAAAGACAAGTACAGCAGTAGATGGTGTGACAGAGCAGGTAAGAAGAACAATGAAGCAGAGTGCGTTATATACAGTAGATGGCGGTAATGCTCCTTGACCTTGGTTGCCAGCTGCCAATAAACCAAACAAAGAAGAAGAAAAATGTGGTTGTACTGAATTCTTACGTCAACATGCTCATGGGTGTTATATTGAACATGTATACTGTATTAGTTTAGCGTCAGCATGGGTGAACCGTGTAGACCTTCAGAGAAGGCCAAACATATTTCAGATTTTATATCTAATCTTTCAATTATTTGTTGACTATTATTTTCTCTGCAGCTTTTTCCAGGAACGAAAGGGCTGCTGTCCTACAGCCATGGAGGTAGAGATGTCCCATCAGATTTTATTTCGCTTTTTGTCTAGGCAGAGACAAATTTAGAGTGGTTCTTTAATTGGTTAGGACTCCATTACCAGCACAGCAGGGCTGAAGTCCCTATGACTGGGTGTTTGTTTTGACAGAAGAATTTACCAATCACATTTTGATTCATAATGGGTGGGACCAAACTCCATTGCCCCAGGCTTTTCCTGCAGGCTCAAGGCCAGAGTTAACTCAGGGTTTTATCTTTTTTTCTTTCCAGGGTTTTGAATTTAATCAGTCAGTCAGACAGCACAGATAAGGCCAGAAACAAAACCAACAGATTCAACCATGGAATCAAAATTGATATTTTGCTTTAAATACATTTCCATTTTTAAAATAATTATATTTGTCATGCAAGATAGTTTTCAGCAGGGGGCCGCCAATCTCTGGTAAACAAGCTGGCAAGCAATTGTCCAGGGATGTGATGTTCCAGATTAATTTTGCAGGAAGTGAAGAACACCAGACAGTTGCAATGGATTTACAACAGTATTCACAACATGGAATAGTTTTATGCAAAAAAAACTTTTGATTATTTTGATCAGTTGACCCGTATGGACTTAAGGATATAAAAAATCCAGGAATGGACAATGAGACTGCAGGTTGGATTAAAAGACAGGGAGACGCTGAAATACCACAGTTTCGTCTTTCTGCTGGACACTGCTGGTAAATCTGGATAAATTATACTTTCTAACTCATAGTTTCAGAAAGATGAACTGATTTTAGACCTAGCTCTAATATATGTGCTGTGGCGAGGTGTGTTACCTTGCTGCCTGCTACTCCTAAAGCCGTGCTAGTAACATGACCAAAAATATCAGCCTTCGGATACCCACAGTGCTCCAACCTTGGCCTAAATCTCTTTCACCCTAAAAACCTGGAGTCTGAACCCACATCCGAACGCTAAAAGCTGTTATTCAAGTGACAGACAATGCACAGCAGAGAGGAAGTTTCCTTCATTACTACTGCAGGTACACTCCTGACTGCTTTCGCTGTCGTAGGTCCAGCAGTGTCCCTGCCCGCCAGCTGCTGGCTCGGCTCCAGGCTGCCTGTCACAGGGTCAGCTCAGAGAGACGACCCCTCACAGCCTGTAAAACACTGCTGATGGCGAAAACACTCACACCATCCATCATTCAGGTGCAAAGACTCCACTTATTCCCGAGGGGCTTCACAGACACAGAGTTGGGTACATGCACACACAGTAGCACGCAAACATACATTGCTTTGAGCCATCGTTTAGTGGAAGTTATCGATTAGCCGGCTGCAATTAACACATACTCCCACAGGGAATAGATCAGTACTGATGAATCACTTGTTTTGGTGGTGGAAGAGTGTGTATGTGTGTATAAAGAGTGTGTGTGTGTTTGCGGGAGTGTGTGTGTGTAAGTTATTGGGTCATTAAGGTTGAAGTAAGGCCCTGAGGTGAGCTGCACTAAAGGTCCCCCAGTTGACGGTATAAAACTGCGGCTGCACTGTAGACTGACAGAGATGTTTAAAAAGCACAAGCCACAGAGACCCAATCTCTCACAGGAAAAGAAGAAAAGAGGCAGGAACTAATGAGAAGACCCAATCAGTAAGTCCTTCACGAAGTTTCATGGCCAAAACACAAGAGGTTACTTTAAAAAATTTATTTTAGATGATAAGAGTTGACAGGAAACCGATGGCACCACATGCTGTATATTATACACAATTTTTTATACAGGGAAATAGTATTTTCTTATTTATGGCCATTTTCAAGGCCAAATATATGCAAAAACATTGTGCTGGCAGCAGCAACTCTTCTGCAAGACCTATTGTTGAACTGAGAAGCCCAATATTGTGCATTGAACAGATTTGGTAAATATGAATTGATATGATGTGAATATTGTGCATCGAATAGATAAAGTTGCATAACTGCCTTTCTTTGTGTATATCTATGCTCTTCAAATGAACCTTGGTAGATCTCAGCTAACATTTGGTATTAAAAAGGGACCTTGGGCTTGAGAAGGTTGGTGAGCACTTCTGTAATTTTATACAGAAGTGCTCACCAACCTTCTCAAGCCCAAGGTCAAAAGTCAACAATATAGCATACCCTTCGGTTGGGTCAGACAGACAACAGGACTACTGCTACTCTTCCAGAGAGTACCTCCTCCAGATGTTGTAACAGAAGCTACTTGTGCTCTGCTCAGTGTTTGGCTGTTCCATGGCAGCTGCAGCGCTGCTTATCTGAGCACTGTAACAGCTGCATTTACTTGCTGTCAGGACCGCTGCTACTCCAACTGCAGAGACAGCATTTCATAAGCCCCATTTCCACCCTGGTAACCACCTATGGGCTCTGAGTTGTAGTCGCCCGGGGAAGTAACAATCGTCACTCCCTGATCCTTGCTGCACTTTGCTCGCTGTTTTCTTGTGGAAAACGACAAGCAGAGATTACACATAAAATACTGACTATCTGCCCTCCCCCTTAGGTGGCCAGCTGAACTATTCATCCACCAAACCATCCATTAGCTATACCTCTTATCCTTGAAGGTTAGTGGAGGCAAAGGCGAGGTACAACCTGCACAGGTAGGCATCTCTCAGAGAGTCAAACAACTTCAAGCTCACGCTCACACCAAAGGGCAATTACAACTGAAGATAATGAAACTAATCAAGCAGTTATCTTATCAAAACGAATCAGATATGTCTGACTGGCAGAAAATGACTAACAGTATCAGGGTGAGGTGGGGTGTGAAAAAGTCAATCTCCACGATAAAGTTAGTTTTATCTCTCTGTGGGAGACTGGCCATGTTTACATCAAATGAAAGTTAAAAATGCAATATAAATAAAACTAACTACAACTAGTAATAATAATTATAGTCATAATAATATGTATAATAAGAACAGTCACAATTGATAATAGTAGCAGTAGCAGAAGAAATATTATTAACAATCTGTATAACTTTAATACCAATAGAGACATATTTTATTGCCACAGAACAAATCTCTCATTGTCAGTGTTGTGATACACATGAGCCATGAATTTACTCACATTTATTCAAGTTATTAGAATAAGCAGGATATAAAACAATGGAATATTTTATGTGTTTACATGGTGCCGCTTTTACTAGAACATTTAGTAAACTATCATTTAAGTTTACTCTATTTAATTTCCTGTGCTTTCAATCTATCTGCGTCTGGTCATTCTGGCAAGCGTTAACAATGCCAGTGCAATACAATACACGATCATGATTTAATACGTACAGATTTGAAGAAGGTAACCTGAATAAAAAGCTCAGTGCCTTAGAGCTCAGTGGCAAAAAAAACTGTGTGTCTCATTCATTTTACGAGCAACCTGAGTTGTTCCCAAATTCTAATTCTGCCTGTCACTGTAAGCCTCCTCTAGCTTTCGGCTCTAACACGGACGGCACGAGCAGTGTAGAAACTAAATCTTGTGCAGACAATTTCATTATACCCAATACAGCTTTATTTTATTACACATGCAGGAATCCATTTACCTTCTTAATATAATCAGCCGGTCTTTTATTGGCCCATTCATATATTTTTGTCAGTGTTCTCCCCTCAGTGTCTGACTGCTTGTTGGGAACTGAACCGAATGCAGAGCATGGGGACCTTTATTTTCTGATATGGAGTTATAAAGGTCAAGTAGAAAATGGGGCTTTGGATAATATATGCTGTCAATTTGCAGTTCATTTTCACTCGGCCTGACCATTGTCTATCTTCCCCTGCAGCTTAAGGTGCCATTTTAGTGATGGAATATATTTTTGACAGGCAGCAGGGTGGGCATCATTGGGATCTACATTCAAGACCCAGAAAACGTACGGCTCTGATTAAGATTCCAGTCTACTTATTAATTTATCCATTTCACAATACTGGTTGAAGGAATAATAATCTGTTCTGAATTACAAGAGCACACTTGCACAGCAAAGTTTAATCTTAATGAAAAACCACCAAATAGATCAAATAGGTTTATCTGAAAAATTTGGAAGGTGCCATCTATAAAATACAAGCATCTTTGGTGAAGCTCAGGTTGGTTGTTCCAAGGAGCAACTTGTCTGATTTTACTGTGAGTTGTTGTTTTTATTTGAATTAAAAACATTTTCTTGTGTTTACTTTCCTTTTTAATCCTGTGGGTGTTTGATTTGATTTCACAGACCCTCTGAGAGACACAATGAGTATTTAAAATGTTTCAGGCCTATACTTATCGAAATTTTCGCCCCATATAAAACTGTAACCACACAAGTCCAATTAAATAAAATGAATTCATTTTTTTTGTCTTTTTCCTTATTTAAAACTGTTGAACTACATGAGAAAAATAAACACATGTTAAAGACGTGCATTGCCCTTTCGTTTGGAAGTCTCTTCATCTTGTGTCATGTGACAAACCAAACAGCAGAAACTAACAGAACTCACGTTAAAACACTAAAAGTATCAGATTGTCCATTGAAAGACCCTTAACATTATAATAAACACAGAACTAATCAAAGACAATTATTTAGTAAGCCTCTTTGTCATCTTTGACCCTCAGTGCATAGGTCTCTTTATCTGGTCATGGGACATTAAATTCCCAAACAAAGGACAAAAATACGGTGGCCCTGAGAGCTCAACGAACAGCAACTTAAGAAAACACATGCAAGTTGACAAAACACATGCAAGTTGACAAAACACAAGCAAAGTAAGAAAACATCTTCATCAATTTCACAACACAACACAACACATTACAGAAACGCGCTGCAAATAGACGAACGCGCAGCAAATAGACGAACGCGCAGCAAATAGAGGCGACAACACAACGGAAGTGTTTCCAGAGGACAGGTAAAAGGGATGGACACAGGAGACACTAAAACGTCCAATACACCATACAATTTCGGTTCCGCACAGGGTTCGGCAACCCGCGGCTCTGGAGCCGAACGCGGCTCTTCAGCCCCTCTGCAGTGGTTGTACTGTACAGTGTTGTGCATATGTTTCGCGATCGCTGAACTTAACGAATCACTTTTCATATTTTTAACGTGAACGTAAAGATGAACGCGATTGAACGTCACGTTACTTTTTTTCAATCATCATCGTATCAGGCCCTCATGAAATACCAGGAGCGGGTGTTTGTGTGTTGTGTGTGTGTGTGTGTAGCGGGCTGACCGGTCTCGGGTCTCGGGGCACCGACCCCGCCCACTCGCTCAGAAGAGGGGGCAAAATGTCTCTTCTGATAGTAAAGGTTTAAAACCCCTGCTCACTATGGACAATACATTTCCTCACAAACAGGGGCTTGCTTGTTAGCGCTTCTTATTCAGTTTAACAGGAGAAGACGGCATGTCTCTAGATCGGACCATCTTCAGAGCTCACTGTAGCTCTCTCCGAGCGAGTGGGCGGGGTCGGAGCCCCGGTGCGCTGGCCACACACGCGCACACACACACACACACCACCGCCCACTCCTGGTATTTCATGAGGGCCTGATACGATGATGATTTAAAAAATGAACGTGACGTTTAATCACGTTCATCGTTACGTTCACGTTAATAATATGAAAACTGATTCGTTAAGTTCAGCGATCGCGAAACATATGCACAACACTGTACAGTACAGCCACTGTAGAGGGGCTGAAGAGCCGCGTTCGGCTCCAGAGCCGCGGGATGACAACCCCTGTGCGGAACCGAAATTGTATAGTGTATTAGACGTTTTAGTGTCTCCTGTGTCCATCCCTTTTAGCTGTCCTATGGAAACACTTCCGTTGTGTTGTCGCCTCTATTTGCTGCGCGTTCGTCTATTTGCGGCGCGTGTGTCTATTTGCAGCGCGTGTGACTATTTGCTGTGCGTTTCTGTTATGTGTTGTGTTGTGTTGTGAAATTGATGGAGATGTTTTCTTACTTTGCTTGTGTTTTGTCAACTTGCATGTGTTTTCTTAAGTTGCTGTTCGTTGAGCTCTCAGGGCCACCGTACACAAAACATAAAATCAAAAACCAATTCATCTTGACACATTTTACATTTTTATCAATGTTGCCTTTTTAACAGCTTATTTCTTCGATTTTAATCACTTTTCAGATTGTTTTATTGCTTTTTAAAACTCTTTGAAAAGCTATGAATCCAGACAACATTTAAAAATTTGAAATGAAATTATTTCAATGAAACTTTATGTCCAAACATTATACACAATCTATAAAACCAAACCATATAAAGCAGAATTAACATGATGTCTCAGTCTATAAATATGAAACACATTATATAATCAGCATCACCAAAAAGATGAAGATCAGCTACGATAACTCCACATCCAAACATTTAAAAGTATTTCACAGAAAATTTCATAAACACCATCTCTCTAAGTTCCCTAGCGGAGTGTTGATTGACACTCCGTAGTCCCTCCTGCACTGAGTTTGGCTTATTGTTGTTTGGAGTGACAACAACAGAGACACCAAATATCACCTGTATATTTTTTTTGCATTCACACAATAATCAACTCAACTTTAGGTGGTTGACTGAATGATTTAAGCAGGAATCTTTGTTTAAAAAATAAAACATAAGCATCGTCTCACTGCCATTCAGATCATTCTCATGGATGCTCCGGGCAAAGCACAACCCCGGTGTGATGCAGCCCTGAAACCAGTCGTGAGTGGCAGCACATCAAGGATGATTTAGAAAGAAAACATACTGCTGTTGTCAGTGCAGTGACAACAGCAACCACCCAGAGCCACTTCTGTTGATTGCTGCATTTCCATTGAGCTTTCTCAAGGCTTAATAAGCTGTTGGATGAGTGCAGAGGGCAGAGTGTCCCACCAGAACAGCTCTATCCTTTAACACTCTGATTGATCACATTACAGTTAATTAAATATTGGCAATTTGCTCCCATCCAAGGTTGGGCCATTAAAGTTTACACCCCAGCCCCATTCATCACTTTCCACAACTGTTTTATCACCATCGCTTGTCACCTCCTGTGTGTCAAGTGGATGATGATAAACGCCCAAACCCTTCATTCTCTCACTTGTACATTTTTACCTCCTTATTCTTTTTTTGGTTCTGCCTCTTACGCTTTCCACTGGCTTTTCATTTCAATGAAGTATGACAGCTCCAATGAGGGAGCGCACCACAGTGAGTCTTTTCCATATTGCACGGTCTGTGTGTAACTGTCACTATCTCAAAGGGGATCGGGCAGGGTGAAAATGACAGGTAAGAGCTAGGAGATGAAAATGACAGTATCGGGCAAAAGCAGACGTAAAACACAATTGTTCAGCTGTCACCTAAGGTGCTGCCCTAATAAACTATAATAATACTGATGGGCAGGATTATGTGGCACCTCTGACACACATATGTTATTAAGACGGCTCTTATCCTCCCTGACGATGAAGTATGAGCAGCCCACTCCCATTTTCAATAAGAGAATGGTCTCTTCAGGAAATCCCTTAGGTATCACATAAGGGTTGTGAAGAGACCGCGTTAGCAGATAGGGATGGACAAATTGTTGTCCACTTGGGTATGGTTACAGAGTGATTCATTACTAATGCATCCAGTTTACAGGCCTGAGGGGAAGTGAAGACAGCATCTCACGTCTGATAAGCCACAAGGCCCTCCTTGAAAATGAGCCATCCCTTTTATTTGGGAGGGGGCTGAGTGGTAAAGGAGGATCCGGGCTGTGAAGCGCAAGCCTGTGATTAAATGCACAAGATAAAATCCTCAGACACTTGACAATTACTTATCAAGAGCTGGCCAACCCTGTAAATGAGTTTGATAAAGGCTGTGGCAATGTGGTTTTGCATAGTGAAACAGAGTAGGGGGTTATGGGTTAACTGTAACGCACACAGGCAGAGAGGCTAATGTGGACGCGTCCGAAATCTCAATCTCACATTGTGTGTGTCTGCAGTCTTATTTGTAAACTCATTAAATGTGCGCAGAGGGATATCGTGCAAGACAGGGTCAACGAGAAAAGTTTTCTAATTTATATTTGTTCTTTTTAAGCTGAAGTAAATATTTCCCAGGCATTTTAATTTGTCAAAAGTAATAAGCTCTAAGTCAAAGTGTGTTGGCAGATGCATTAAGTCTGCACACAGTGTCAATGAGCATGTGTCAGGCTTCAGACAAAAGAGGGCAAGCTCTGACTGTGATTCTTGGCTGTTCTCTCAACGTACCAAAAGGGTTGCTCAAGTGTTCTTTAAAGCTAGATTTTGCAATGTATCATCAACCATGTCTGAAGTCCAAACTTTTTATACCTTTTCCAAAATGCCATCTTAAAAGCCTGAGGCAATGAATAGTATTCATGGGGAAAAGCATGCCGACTTATGGACAGTCTTGCCTTTAAGAGATTTGAAGTGTTGAATCCAAAGGTAGTTTTTTGTTGAAGAAAAAAGAAGAGAGCTTTAAGGGAAGTTCAAATCCAACATACTACCTTAAGTCTGCACACCAATCGATGCGTGAAATGGGCATGCTGGTTGGATTGTCAGCTTTGGACAGCTACCGACATTTTTGGAAGCAGCCTTCTCTATCCCAATGTTTAAAATGTGTCAGCGTGCTACCATGCAAGGCCTGACAACTGGGAGCTAGTCGGAGTTTGGTGTCACACTCAAGAACAGCTCGGCATTTGGGCTAAAGGAGGCGGGATTCACATCAACAACCCTGTGATCAGAAGATGAATAATTCTATGTGCCATCCACAGGATTATGTAAAACATGACATACAACTGCTGTGAGATGATCTGAAAGTACTCTGAAGCATAATGGAGCCCAAAAACAGGTGCCAGATTACAGACAGGATTCATTTAAATTGTTCCAAAAGCCTTATAGTAATTTATTCTTGAAGAGTAATCATACTGGCAGTTCCTCTTCACCCACCTTGAGGGAAGGTCTTAAGAGGCAAATCTTCATTCAAGATTCATTCATGGTATCAAACACTCCATGTTGGATGAACATTTTAGCCCCTTTTCTACAAGTCAAAACCCACTATCACCCTCTTACATCGAGCTCATGTCTGCAATTGGGATGGATACAATCAGCAATCACTCCCAGGGCAAATGCAAAGACGCAAACTGACAGCATCCTGTAATAAGCTCATCCAGTGGGGCCACTGCTCTGACATTAAGTAGTGAGTAAATTGCGTGCAGACATTGGGACATGGCATTGGCGAGAAACACTCGCTGTATATTGCAGAGCCTCATCCGCTACCCCAAACTCTCCACCTCTTTATCTGAGTGTTTCTCCTTCATATGTTAATGTATGTTATTCTGGCACAATCTCAGTCAGCTCTACATCATCTCAGTGCCCCTTTGAGCCAAAGCTTGCCAGGCTTGCCACTACTGAGGACCTGACCTAAATGTTATAAGATTAGTGGAGGGTGTAGATTTAAAGTGACAACTAAGTTAATCATGTCGAGTGGTTCGACTGGCCACCGTCTTGGCTGCTGGAGACATAGATAGGTTACTTTACAGGAGGCAATTTTGATAAATCCACCATTCTTCAGTAAAATTGTGTGTTTGTCTGGCAGTAGCACGCTTAATCCGTGCTACTGCCAGACAAACACACACAATTCGGGAAAAAAAGAGACAAGCATTGTGTCTATGCTCTCTGTTCATGACAGAAAGGTGAAAGGATTTCTAAATAGTGGTTCGGGTGCACATAAGTTTGGAGTAAGGCCACTAAAAGCCCTAAAACCCAGCAAGGACTGTGGTTTGAGTTCATTGAGGGTACGTGAACTGCAACTCTGTCGCCCATGAAAGATTAAGTGCACATTTATGACACTCAAAAAATGTCAATGGCATGGTGTGTAACTGTATTAACTTTAACGATTTAAGAGTTTGAAGATAAAACACTCTAGAAAACAGGAAAACAATATGTCAGTGGATGAAAGGCCACCTTTGTGTACCGCTGATAAAATAATGGGCATGTGATGAAGCAGAAAATTGATAACATCAGTGCCCCTGAAGGCGAGTGCTGTGCGGTCGTGCACTCTACTTCACCTTTGATGCAGTAAACTTGCAGCAACCTGTGAGTCACTGTGGACATCAATAACTTACAGTGTGGAGGAGACTAGGATTGGCTACTGCATCTGGTCTACTGCCACAAAAGCTACGTGCAAAACTGTTCAAACAGTGAAACCTGGTTTACGCCCGCTGAAAAACTTATTTTTCTCTCTTTACGAATTTATTTGAGGAACATACCATCATCATTATACAAAATGGTAATTTTGTATCTAAGAGCCAACCTGAACCATTCAGCCATCCAAAATGTGTATTATATATATATTATTAAACCAGACCCGACACGCAAACCTCCAGCTTTTAACTGTTTCTCTTTCTCTCTCTGTGGCTTTCAGAATAGGTTCCTTTTATTACATGTCCAGAAACAACAGATGAAATATTTATAAAGCACTTGTTTTCTTTCTTATTCTATATTATGCATATTAATACAAAATATGTAAAACTAGAATAAGTAAAAAAGATGAAAAGTAGCTGCCTGCTGTATGTTTTTCAGCACCACCCAGACGTGGAGAGCGGTAGGACGGAGAGAGAGAGAGAGAGAGAGAGAGAGAGAGAGAGAGAGAGAGGGAGAGAGAAACACTATTTTCTCTTACTATTTCTGTAAGAACTGTAATACACTTTATAGCTGACAAAGAAAGACATAGAAAGATAGCTAGGCATTGTTTAACAAATCCAAAAAGTGGAATAGCACTCACTATTTCCTTGCAATAGTGAGTGCTTCAGATATTTGTCAGTTGAAGCTCCACACAGGTATTAAAAACCTCTGGTGAATGATGTTCGATAAGTGTTTGCTGTCAATAGAAGAGGTAACCAACCATGTGTTTTCAAACTCCCATTCCTAACAAATGTGTTACAGGTCTTCTCTGGTCAAGTTAGCCCAGGACAGAGAAGCAGGTGAGGTTTACAGCAGCATCATCATCAGCCTCTTCCTCTGTCGACACATCGGTATGCTGATTACAAAAAAGAGGAATTAAAAATCCAGATTTGGTGCACAGAGTGAGTGGGAAATTTTGTCCTTCTCCTGTTCTTTTTTCGGCTGTGAGACAGAGCGTGTCGTCCACCAACCAGGAGGTCGGTGGATTGATCCCCAGCTCCACAGGCCAAAGTGACCTTGGGCAAAACACTGAACCCGAAAATCGCCTCTGACGGCTGTGCCCACAGTGTGGGATCGGAAAAGCGATCTGTATGAATGTGTGTGTGAATCGGTGAAAAGTGCTGTGAGTGGTCAATACGACTGGAAAAACACAATAATCCAGTTACCGTTCACGACAGCTGGTATCAAGAAGGTTTATTGTGATCTTTGAGTTTAAAATATTGTGTCGCATGGTCTCTATGGTGATTGCACAAATAGCATGCAAGCTGGTGTCTTTATTAAAGTGAATTAGTGATGAATCACCATCATGTATGAATCTTACATCAATCAAATCCTTCCTTCAAGCACCACCAGCTGCTACAGGGAGAACAAACACTGGATTGTTTGTACTTTCTTTGAATCTACAATCATCCTGGGCTGCACTATGCCCAGCTAGCGTGTCCCAGCAGAAGAATGTCAGGGGAACAACTGCATGTGAGGGTCTCTTTCATCAAAGGTGATAATTCCCTGCAAAAAAAATTGCCCAAAAATATACTGTCAAAAACTTAAAAATGTTTACTAAACCATTTATTGTGTAAGTTGCTGGGTCAGAGGCGTTTGGGCATTTTTAAAACAGTAACAGGCAGCACAACCTGTGGGACTCCTAGGTCATCACCTCAAAATGGCACAGTGATATTCCTTCATCTCTTTTAAGGCAATTAAAACTGCCACAATCCAATAATTCACACAGTGAGAGTAATACATATGTAATTCCAACCCCCCTGACACATAGGTACAAAAGGTAGAAGTCGGGGCAGAATGGGGCTGATGTAAACCAGTGGAGAAACAGACTGAGAAGAAACAATATAATGTGACCTGTATGTACTGCCTGCAGTCAGACCATGGCAGAGCTTGGCTCCTTCTCTCACCTGACAGACAGCCTTACATGTGCTCTACCACCTGTGGGCTGTGCCTCCATGAAGCAAGGCCAACACCACACACATGCCCGGGGCAAAGATAAGGGGGAGAGTGAGAAAGATAAAAGGCTGGTTTCATGGAGCACAATGGAATGAGTTCACTGTGTGAGGCTGAAAAAGATCTACCTTTGCTCTTGGTAATGGAGCATTTTATAACTACTGTCCACACCCATGCCGATAAAATGTTCATATCTGCTAAATGGGAAAAAAAAAAACACAAGCATGTCTAGAGAAAGCACGAGGTTGATTTGGAGGGATAAAGACAGGAAGCTTCCAGAGCAAATAAAGAGACATTAAATGAAACAGGGGATGAAAGTATTAGGAGGGTAAAAAAGCAGTTGACTATAGAAGGAAGAAAGATGAGTGGGCGGAATGAGAATAGGGAATATTTACCCTATGTAAGCTGTAAAATCATCTCTTCTCCTTTTTTTCCCTCACTCACAACACGTACTTCTCCATAGTCTATACGAGTACCGATCAACACTATCTCCTCATGAGTTGCACCTCCATTTTATGCTCCAGTGGATGACAATAATTTAAGCCTCCCGATATGCAAATGTACTTAATTGGACTGTCACAAGTTCCGAGGCGTCGTCAACTTTACAAAATGACTAGAGCTGGAAACAGATTGGATTTTGGTGGCCAATCTTGTACACTTAATTTTCAGTAATTTTGCAAGCGTCTCACCGTAGGCTCCTGCGACAAACCATTTACAAGAATATATATACCAGATGGAAGCGCTCTTGTCATATTCATTCTCAGCCTCACTCCTCTTTTCTCTCTCTATACCCAATTACACCCATCTCTGTCAGACCCTTCAATACCCATGCTCTCATCCTGTTTGTACCTTTTAAAACATGTGTGACTGCCCCCCCCCCCCGGAGGCTCTTGCTGTTCCCAATCATATAATTATAGGTTGTTCTCCACTTAAAACTCAGCCACGTTTTCTCTGCAAAGCAAACATGTACTGTCATTGTTTGTGAAGACTGGGAGCACACACGCATGAGTGTCTGAAGAGAGCCACCACAGCAACCCACTGCCTTTCATGAGGAGAGGGACCAAATGCGAAACCAGCTCATGTAATATAAACCTAATGCATTCAAGGTATTCTCCTTGGAGTTAAGTGACCTTGATGTGCTGCCTCACGGATATTATTTGTCATGTCGGAGGATCGAACGCTATTAATTATCATCAATGTTTTGTGGTCATGTTTTTGTATAATCGTTGTTTATTTAAAACATCCATTTTTTTCCCAACGTTTGCTCGAGGACCTCCATCAATTACTGAGCAAGAGGGCTCAGCGTGAAGTCGGTGCGTGTATGTCATCATAATGCAGGAAGGAAAAACCTGCCTCATATATAACTTCCACCTCCACAAGCTATGTTAAGTCATATTTTGACACAAAAACACAGTCTTAATTATGATTAGGATTGTTAAATCATGTTCTATTAAAGGAACTTTCTTGATGTTTTGCAATTAGTCATAATTTAGTATTTACTTTCTTAAGCAATTATTTTTCTCCTGGTGCGCCCACCCACGCCTCTACTCACCAACCTATCCGGCCTTCTCGCAGTTAATTGAGTGAACATGCGGAAATCGTATTACCCATAATGACATGTAGAGAAAAATTGATAAAAAACCAGAGCGGGGGAATGAAGCCGAGCCTGATGAGGCTAAAGCGGGCCTCTGATTGCCAGCATACCTGTAAATTCCCTGTAGACGTGGATGCCTAAATCCCCAAATACCTAATCTCACGAAAAATGTGTACTATCCATCGAATATATAATAGAGGAGAAGGGAACAAATGATTTCTGTGGTGATCTCACTGTCGGGTGATTAAAGCTGCGAGACATTTGGAGGAACGATGTTTTAATAACCTCTGTGCTGTGGAACACAGCTACAGGTCCAAGGCAATCCAGGAATTAACTACATGGATTTGGGCACAGGATTAGTGTTAAATATAAAGCTCTGACTGTCTCTTATGTTTCCATCAAAAGGAGATTTTCTTTTATTTCTCCATGCTCTGCCGGGTGAGCTTTAATAACGGCAGTTCACTGCTTATTTATTCAGTGTGACAGACAATTTCTTGCCCTTGTATGAAGATTGTATCCATTTAATAAAACTCTAAAGGGAATGAAAGAGTGAGGGATTAATAAATCACTACCAAGGTAAATGCAGGGGTGGAGGGAGACTATGTGCTGCTTTTAGCTTTGCATTTTCCCTGTCTCTTGACAAAGGTCGACAGCCTATATGTGTATTTGTATCTACAGCAATTCAACTGAAGTTGTTCCTGTGCTTTCACCTTGTTTGGTGAGGACATCCAGACTTTTGACCACTGCTTCAAGATGGAGATGAAGAAAGGAAGACACGTCCCCTACCCGGGGATTTTAAAGTAAAAACATTTTTGGAACAGGGAGTCAGGATAGGGGCTTGATCTGTCCACGCAACACATTGACCTGGTATTGCAGTACCTCCAGGAATGGTGCACCGACAAAGTAGATGGCGGTTTTGCACCTGGACGTTGGTTGCCACCCACCAATAAGCCACATGAAGAAGAAGAAGAAGAAGAAAAAGAAGAATACCCTATCTGTGTTTAGAAGATATCAAGAGGTCTGGGCTGCGATCCTGATTTGCCAGAATACAGCTACCTTGCTGTGTTGACAACCAGTCAGTGCCGATCACTTACAGGAGTACTTTTTATCACAAGTTAAAGATGAATCCCGGTATAGATTTGTTATCCTAAATACCATTAAACAAGCCGTATAAAGTGCAAGGAAAATGAGAACCAGTGAGCATAATTTATAAAGTACAAATCTAAAATTCCAAAATCCAAAAACCTGCTATTCTTCAAAACCAGAATAGCAATGTGACACCCGGGGACTCGATCGATCACTTCAGGGTCTTCCTCAGTTTAGGATGTATAGTGATAACGGCCGGAACACTCTATGATCCAAGATCTGCTCCTGGCTGAAAGCTATAGAAATAAGCCTCTGCAGTATATGTGATAATAGTGTGAATCAAATGTAACAGGTGTGAAAGGTGCCTTTCCTTTTCCTTCAAATGGAAAGAACAGCATTTTAAATGTACTTTATTCAGGAAACATAGGAATTACATTGGCCAAATTGACAACACCCCTGTTTAATAACCAATCAATGTCAATTCTAGGTTGACACAGCTGTTGATGATGCCTTTGTGTCCTTCACTACCAAGTCATATAATAAAACTTGCCGTTTACTGTCTGACCCACTCTCTCATGTGGCTGAGGGGACAACAGGAAGCTGTCGGATTTTTAAGATAAATGGAGGTCAGACAGGATGATTTCGAGATAGGCCTGGTTGCCAGATCAGAGATACCGCAATAAAAAACAAAAGAATTCAAGGTTGCGCAGGAGGAACCTCGAAATTAAAGTTATACATCAAAAGCGGGGTTGAACTCTGTAAAGTGCAGCAGTGATGTAGTGTCAGGTGATTGATGTGGTATTGACAACTGCTAATAAACGATGTGTCTCATTGAGTACTTCTTCAAGAGTTGAACTTCGCTGGGAAACAACATCCTTCTCCGTCAGATTGCAACGACTCACAGCAGATTTATGTTTGCCTCCCAGGAAAAGCACTCATGACAGTTTGCTGGCAGTTTAATTGGATGCCTTGATACTTGAATACTAATCATCAACAAACACACACACACCAGTGCGTCTCAACGTACTCTGCACAATCTTCTACACATGTGCTTCTTCTATTTGTTACTCAAAGAGATGCAGATAGATGTAGCTTGATGTAGCTTGTGTTGGGTGGTTCCAGTCCCAAACTGCTGTGTAAATCATCACCAATCAAAGTGCTTACATTAAAAGTCACTTGTGGTCCAGTATCATACTCAGGGATCAAATCACCAATCTTCTGGTTAGTGAACTTGCCTCTCGACCTCCTGAGCCACAGCTTCACACTAGACAGGGCATCAGCCTATTGCAGAATGGGGACACATTTAAGCATACACCAATGATATCTAAGTCATAGGGATCATAATAAAGTTTCCGCGCTCAGCAGCAGCTTGTTCTGCCCCTCTTTGGCACCTCGGTAGCCACAGAAAATACTTAAAAGCTTTCAATGTGATCAATTTAGATGACATCGTCCGATATATTACTAGATAAAAAAACATTTAATCATACTGCTGAATCCAATGCTTAGACCTAAAGAAAAGCAATGTAATTGTGGGCCATTGTATATGGTCTGTTACTAATGGTCGAGTTTAACAACTACAAGAAAGAGCCTTTGAAGTATTTGAACATGTGTAAGAACAAAGCTCTGTTCTGTTAAATTTATTCCACCAAATATTCCTTGAAAAACTGAAATTCGGCAAAAAAAGACTATGGGGTGACTCGTTAAGAAGAACAAAGAAGAAGTAGATCCAGTAGATGATGGTAATGCACCTTGACTTTGTTTGCCACCCGCAAATAAACAGTACAATGAAGAAGAGGAAGAAGCATAAGAAGAAATCCACAGAATTATTATGCCTCAGTAAGAAAGCAGCTACAACAGTCAAGCATCTCCGCTTCTCCGTGTCGGCAATTGACTGGAAATTCTGCTTAATGCATTCAAGAGAACTTAACATGTGTTACTTTTCGTTTCCTTTTGAAAGAACAAAAGAGGAAGACATGGCGCTGACTCCACTTGCTCCCCTCTGCCAGTTCTGTAACTCATCAAAAGACAAATATAGCCTGAATAAAAAAGAAAATCTCATTACAACGACTATTTCCCTCATCTGTGTGGTTCAGTGAGGAGGCAGATTGTATTTCAGTACTTCATTAATAAATGAGTATGTGAACAATAGCAAATAGATGGCTCCATTGTCTTGAAGCCAATGACTAAAGCTCTCAGAATGGCAGAAGGAACACAGTCCTTATGCCGCCTGTGCTCTCAAAATCGGATATAAATTTGTGTGGATTAACATCATCGCTGATTAAAATTGTGCTTGAGTTTGACAAATCATAGATTAAATTTAATCTATGATTTGTTTACAATTGGCCCCTCAAACAATGTATACAATTAGGCGACATTTAGTTGAAATATTCCAAAGAGAACAAGCTTTCGACTGTGAAAAATCGATGCATCTGCTGTGGGCTGGTTGAGGATAGAGGACGTCACTCTCAACCTTGAAAGCAATGAAATCTGGAAGGTGGAAATGATTTGGGCTGAGATGAAAAAAGAATGCACGTCCACTGAAAGAGGGGAGGAAGTGAGTCCTTGTTCTCCGTCAGAATACAAGCAAAATCACTAATAAGGGAAGCAGGAGCTGGATTACGGTGGGAAGAAAGCCTTAACAGATAACACCCATGGATTAGAGGAATCTGACAGCGCTGGAAAGAGGTTTCTTATTTTTTTTTTCTGCAAACTTATTTGAATCTGTTACTTTTTAATCATGGTTTAGAGCAACGGCTTTGAAGTGGGGGATTTAGAGGGAATTGAGACGGCGGTACCTGTTGGAAAAACTGTTGCCTTATTAAAAGCAGCCCCCTGGCCCCTCCAGTTTTTCTTTTAAAACTCATTTCACGAGCTTTAAAAGGCATTAAAGGGTCTTCTATCAGAAAGCTCCTTCTTTAATTTCACATCTGTACTTTAAAGGTTTGACAGGCCTCTGTGAAAGTGTCCTGTAGTTTCCATTTATTCAGTCTGACAAAGGATAAGTTTATTTCTGGCTTAACATTCATCAATCTCACTCATCGTCATCCGCTTATCCGGGGTTGGGTCGCGGGGGGAGCAGCTCAAGCAGGGGGCCCCAGACTTCCCTTTCCCGGGCCACATTGACCAGCTCTGACGGGGGGATCCCGAGGCGTTCCCAGGCCAGTGTTGAGATATAATCTCTCCACCTAGTCCTGGGTCTTCCCCGAGGTCTCCTCCCCACTGCACGTGCCTGAAAAACCTCCCAAGGGAGGCGCCCAGTGGGCATCCGGGCTTCTCACCCTATCCCTAAGGGAGACGCCAGCCACCCTTCTGAGAAAACTCATCTCGGCCGCTTGTACCCGCGATCGGGTCCTTTCGGTCATTCATCAATCACGATGGTGAATGTGAGAGAATGTAACAGTTGGACGCTGAGTTTAAACACTGTGACGGCTTAACTACAACAGGTACTGATTCACAAACCTGTGTCCTAAAATTCCCTTTATCATATTAACACAGACTGTTTGATTTAACTTGTCAACACATGCGTGCAAGACAATGAATCAATACAGACACTGACTAGATCCTCAACCTTTATCCTCTCTACTCATGATGCACTTTCTCTCTTTTTAACACATTAATTCCAGCTCAGAGTCACACACATATTATCTCTCCTTCTAATAAACGCATTGCAGTGTTCATTCCTTCCCACATACTACTGTATTGAGCTCACTGCTACTGTGCTAATGAGATACTTTTCATAATTAGCTTGAGATCTGTTACCCAATCAGACAGGCAGCGAGCGGCTAATTAATTAGAGCAGATTAGCCAGGGTCTATGTTTACTCATGTCTATTTACCTTGTGTTATAGCAGTGAATGATTATATGATATCGCCTGCTGTTTGGAGCAATTGGGAAGCTGTTGGATTCGCAGAAGAAAGCCAAGGTCAGAGATAATTGATTATTAGTAATGCCTTGAGAGGTGCAGTTTTGTGATGCAGTAAAATTTGAATTCAGAAACCTTGTTTGCTCAGACACCAGACAAGAGCAGGAGCAGGCTGATTCCTGCAGCCAGTAAGAGCACACACACACACAAAATGAAAACTAAGTGCTCCCTTATTCAGAGTTGGAGAAAAGGCAAACCACATACGACACATCCGAGACAACAGAGAGGGGGTTGACATGATTTATGCAGAATGAATGTATGTTTGTGTGTGAGTGTGAGTGGCAGACAGAGGTTTAGTGAACCTGTCTTACCTACCCGTGCTGAAGATTGAGCAGCCGATGCATACGCGGGTCACTGGTGAGACTTTAGCGTGGCGTTCAAACAAAAGCTGCAGGGCTTTGGGGTGCAGTGAAAGTGACAGATATACACAGGAATTGTATGTAATGACAGGAACAAACGTGTGGGTTTCTGTGTATGTGTTTTGCCGGCAACACAACAGAGGCAGTGACTGACAACCAACTTACCTGTGTCACATAGCGGTAGTCAGCAAAGCATTTGTCCATTATCCTTGCTCATACCATCACTTGAGAAGCCATCATACAGTGGTATTTGTCTTCTATAAAAGCCACTACAGCTTGATAACTTACATTGTTTTGACTTCACAGATCAGACATTTGGGTGATACCTGTTGTACATTAGGAGCAGTGATGCCGGTAAGGTTCAAATCCCAGCTCGGATACTCTAATCCGACCACTTTTTTCAGTAACGAGTAATCTAACGCGTTACTATTTCCAAACCAGTAATCAGATGAAAGTTACTTGTCCAAGTCACCTTGCGTTACTATTTCAGTATTTGTGGTTAATCCGCTGGGCACGTCCTGCAGCTTGGGGAGCAGTCGCCCCGTCACCCTCCTCACCACGCCGCCGGAGGCTCGGTGTGCAGCACTCCTGGACATTTTTTTGGGGGGGAGGTGCTCTTCTGCGGTGCGGGGTCTTTCCTTCTAGTATGCAGCGGGGCGGTGTCCGTCGGCGCTGCGGAAGGCGGGGACCGGTTGGAGGGGACCGGGTACGGCGGTCGGCGGCAGCGACTCTGGACGTGTGTCGGGCTCTTCTCGCGGATCACCTCAGCTACAGCGTTGTTCGCGGGGGGGGGGGGGCCTCCGGCGGTGTCTAATAAAGTTAGTGTTGGCCAAACCGGTTGTCATTTTTATGTTGAGGCGGTGGGGGTGTTGTCGGCAGCTGCTGATTGTAACTAATAAAGTAAATTGTAATCTAACTTAGTTACTTTTAAAATCAAGTAACTTGTAATCTAACTTAGTTACTTTTAAATTCAAGTAACTTGTAATGTAACTAAGTTACTTGTAAAGTAACTAAGTTACTGCGCTCATATATAGAAGAACACATTGCTTAAATGTGAAGATAATAGCACAGTCTTTTGGACAGTCTGTCGAGGGGCAGGGCATTCATGGTGTAACACCAAAAGTGATGGAAATAGTCGTGTTAAGAATAAATACAGAAGGCTCGGGAGGCAAGTTAAAACCCCCTTTAGCTTCTCTGCTCACCACACCAGTGACTGTCAGACTGTTTGAGCATTCAACAAGCACTTGCTACTTAGGGTTGAGGTAATTGTGCCGGTGGGTGGACGTCTCACACTGAACACTGGAATTTGAGCATTCAGAAACAGCACCATTAAACCTAATCTAGGCCTTTGCTTTCGTCCAGTAGTTCAGTAGCCACACTCTGTAAAATTACAGGTTTGTTTCTATATACTTAAGGCCACTACCTATCATCACACTGGGATTTTCCAGCAAAGCTATTGGAACACTAAGGGCAATTACTGCAGTATTGTTGTACAGTAGAGACATTTGGGTCTAGGATCAAAAGATTAATATGAGAATCGAATTGAGAATTTCGGCTTTTATTTCCCGGTATTTAAGCCTGGCCAATGCACTTGGCCTCGGGCTAACAGCTCCTTTAGCCCAAGGCCTTCATACTGGTACAGCCCTGGCACATTCCAAAGTGTGATAACCCCAACTTAAGCCTAAGGCTGACTGGCCCTGATCCAGAGCATCCTTAGTCTAGAGTGTGCAGGGCAATGCCCTGGAAGTGAACTAAACACAGGGCTAAGAGACACATGTGTTTCTTTTTGGTCTTTTCTTTCACGTTGGTTCAGACACCCCGTGGATGAGTGGTCTGCATCTTGTGGTTTGGGCTCTATGTAACCTAACTGCTTTTTCAAATGGTGGATTCGGATTCCTTCGCCCTTGCCCTGAGGACGGTCACTGCCGCTGTTTTTCTTCACAGCTCTCACAATGATCAACTTATCAGCAGCTGCCGTTGTTGTTGTGTTCGACCTGTTCAATGTCTGTTGCTCATCACAACAGTAGTTTCTTTCCTTTTCAGGAGATACCAAATTGTTGTAATGGCGCTGCCCAGTGTTTGTGAAATGGCTCTGATCAATGTTCTCTCTTTTCTCAGCTACCAAATGATTTGTTTTTCCTCACATTTAAAGCAGTCTGGTTGTCATGTTGTTTCATCCTTTTGAACAACAAATTCAGCCTTCCCAGGAGAAACAGGAGGCTAGACGACATTCGGTGCTAATGTCTTTAGGTACAGATCGGCTTGGCCTTACCAGTAGTTTTGGAGGGACCGGTACATGAAATGGAAAAACTCAGTGTTGATGACTTACTTCATGCAGGCACTTGTGAACTAATTCAATCATATGTCGTGAAAGAGTCGACACATATGCTTCTGACTAGATATGTTCAAACACGTGCAACTCACGAATAAAAATAGTAGTTGTACCAAGAATCTAAAGATGTGCACATAAATGTTATTTTCTAGCCTTTGGCTGTTTGTGTCATTTTTGTTTTTGTTTCTCAGAAGAAGGCAACTGCAGTTTGTCAGACAGAGTCATGCATTCATGCATAAAACAATAAGTATATCTAAACCTGTGCTTTTCACTCTTTCTGACAAGCTGTTTGTGTGATTTTGAAGTCGTGAGCTGTTGTAACGACACAGTGGTGTCTGATGTCTTAGCCAGCTGTCAGGCTCAGCGGTGCCACATCTCCTGTTGTTCCAGCCCAGTGAGTGTGGTGACGGTTGCACCCTGCGCAGCAGTCCGAGGCGATTACTCCACAAGCTTGGAGTGACGTAAAAGACGAGCACGGAAATAATGCAGCCTTATTGGTATTTTTCTGCTGAATTAAACTGGACTGTGAGCTGCTGTCAGGTAAACACAGATGGAAATTGTGTGTTTTCAAATCATGCATATTGACAAATATTCAGTTCTAAAATATTCTGCGGAAATGCATGTGCATAAAAAACCTTGCTCAAATGTGTAGAGTTGTATCTGCTGAAGCCGGTGGTTATTTTATGAGCTGATAAATGGGGATCTGTGTATTTACTGTTCTTGCCTTCACCCATTGAGCAGCTCGAACCCAGTGAGTCAGACATCACTTATAATTAAAACCTGGCTGGCCTAATAAATTATGCCAATGCAATGTTATCTTCGATGCAGAATAAAAAGTAGGAATATAGGTTTTCTCATCATCATACACCTGAAGTGCTTCTTTACACACACACACACACACACACACACACACACACACACACACACACTTAAATCTTAGACAGGCAGATGTCACTGTGCCTGTTTCTTCGACAGACATCACTCTGGCTATCATGACACTAAATTGCGTACATGATGCACAAAAGGGTGTGTGAGTTTGTGGGAAGTGGAGATTAGAGGAAACACGAGAGTGGCAATGACACCGGATAGATACAGCAGGAAAAGACGACTGAGTCAGCAGGACCGAGAGTTGATGTTAATGCTGTTGTTCATTATAACATTTGTGAAAAAAAACTCTTGCAGCTACCTCACCCAGAAGAAGCAAGAAAGTGCATGTTTTTTGGCTGCTGTGTGTGTTTGTGCAAGTATTCTTGTTGTGTGGCTGTCAGTCTATTGAAGGCCAGAGGACATATGCTGGTCAGCCAGCTACCCTCCTTACTGTCTCATCATTTTCTCTGTTTCTCCCTGTAGGGTGGCCATTATAGTGAGTCCCCTCAGGCCATGCCACAGCACACACAACACACACATACACACACACTCTCACTCAAACACACTATAGCAAACAATGAAAAATATTCTAGCAAGCATACACACATGCACGCTTGCACGCACAGACGCACAAACACTCTTCCTCTCCATCCATCCATCGATCCAGCCCAGCTCGAGGGCCTCGGTGAGTGGGCTCCAGCCCTGTGCTCCAGCCCCATGCTAGGGCCTTGGCCACATTAGCAGCCTAGCGGGAGATTGGCTGCTTGTGCTCGCCAACAGCCTCCAGCTAACGTCCTCCCACAAGAGCTGGCACCCTTTAGAAGAGCTGGAATGGTCACAAAGTGGGAAGAATCTAATCCGGTTTGACTCCTCTGCAGTGTCCTCAGCCACCATGGGCCTTATTTGTGCCACTTTCCACTCCAAATAAATGTGAAATATGAGTCCTGTGTGTCATTTGTGCTTCGTGGGAATTATTGGATTAAATGGTTGCAGCGCAGACCAGCAACACTGTAAAAGAAAAAGCTGTGATGCAGCTGTTAGGTTACATGAAGCCAGTATAAGCTCCTTCACCGTGATATCACACCACATCACATAAATGGTTTAAATCCTTCGTGTAAGTACATCCTGCAGCTATGCTTACCTGAGCGGATTAACACCTTCATAATTGTGAGCTGCCTTCACTTGGTCTAAGTTATTCTGCCTTTACCTCTGGTGCTACGTCCATGCTCTGGCTCACCACCATTAGTTTTCAAATGTACTATACCTGCATAGGGGATGGGAGCGTCTTTGTCCAGGGCCACCAGAGGAGGATCCAGCAGAACGATGTCAGTGTTCTCAGTGATCACTCCGTGGTACGATGTCTCAATCCACGGCTTGTGTTTATTCACTGTGGAGAGAGAACGCAGAGTGTGAGATGTCAGTGAAACACTTCAGCTACAACAGAAGTGTCAGTCGGGACACGCTGCAGATCCACATCTTCGATTGCAGTTCACCTTAACAAGCCGTCCACCGGTAAACAATTCAACTTTGAAGCGAGCACACAGACAGCTACAGTGTACAGCACCAACACTGCATGGACATTTTAATCTGTTCTTGGCAAAGCTCATCCAGCCTTGGTTTCTTCAACACATTGGTAAAATGCTAATCTCCCCTGCAACCTCTTTCTTTCTTTCTGTTTTTTGCTTTCAAATGTTCCCTGCAGGTTTCAAAGCACATCGCCATGCTTGATCAATGACCACTACTGTGCTGCCAGCGGAAAACTGTATCCAAGGCCGAGTCAAAACAAAGTTCATGAGCCGAGGGCCAGATTAAGAGCTCTAATTGATTATCGGCCCCCTGGGCTGTGTGCGAAACCATGCCGACCCAACTTGCCATTTCTTTCCCATGTCACAGAGAAAAAGAAGAAGGGGAAGAACTCAGGGCTTTTTTTTCATCATAGAAAAACATATCATTTTGTCTGCTTTTTAAAGTTCATGTTGATTGACAATTACATAATGCAAGGCTGTAATTCAGGCTCCCCTGAGAACCAGTGCTTAAATAAATCTAGAATTCCAGCACTGCGATTGTATGCCTCATCCAATCAGGGCAGTTTCTGTGTACATACGTAATCACTTTATCTAAAAACCTGAGTCCAAGTGAGAACAGTCCTGAGATACCACATTCAAGACCGCAAAAAAAACGTTCCTTAGGCCACTGCGACCTTACCTCTGATCCCCAAACAACAAAATCTCAGTCAGTCAGTTCATCTTTGAGTTCAAGTGAATATTTCTACCAAATTTGAAGACATTCCATTATGCTGGGTTGTCAAGAAAAACATAAACATGCCTCAAGAGGCCACAGTGACCTTGACCTTTGTCTACCAAAATGAAAGCCCAGTTCAAGTGAATGTTTTTCCGAATGTGAGTGAATTCCCTCTTAAGATATTGCATTCACAATCTTGAAAATGTCCTTAATGAGGTCACCTTGCCCTTTGACCTTTGACCAGCAAAATCTATCAAACTTGAGTCCAAGTTTATATTAATACCAAATTTGAAGAAATTCCCCCAAGGCATGCTGTAAATATTTTGTTCAAGGCCTGCGCAAAGGCACTAAAAGCACAATACACATTTAAAGGGGAAGGAAGCACATGAGCAACAATTACTCTCCATTCAACGAAAGGCAGGGAAAAAAGGAGAACTCTTTCTATGTGCTAATCGAGCATCCTTTGTTGCAAACTACTTCGATTATTCACTGAATGCCAGTTAGAGGCTCTTGGCCTTGTTGAAGATATGTTTTTTTTCCCAAACAACCCAAACAGAGAAAAACAAGCATTTACATTTAATTCGATTTTCATTATTTCCATACAACCTGATGGACTGTTTTCACTCAAATCTGATTAGGTAGTACAACATGACTTCTAAAGAGTGAGTAACAAGTGATTAACATCAGCTGTACATGTTGCGGATAGGGAGTAGGTGCAGTTGCCAGGGGTTACATGAAAAGATCATTCATAGAAATTAGTGTATATTGATATGCTTGTGTTTAAAGGCAAAACTGCACCAACTGCTTTCAAATATAGCACCAACTAAATTAAATTAATATTGTAGTGCTCAAATAAATTTACTGTCATAATATCTTCTGTCGGCAATATATCTTCAAGACTGACTCTCCTGCCAGCCCCCTCATGAAATGAATGTACAATGGCATTTCTAACACATGACAAATGCAAAATCTAAATGAAAAAAATAAAAAAATAAATCAAATTTCAGGATAAAAAGAAGATGCACTTGAAGAAGCGCTGATGCCAGTGTTTACGTGCCGTGATCACAAACAGTGTGATTTCTACATTGGAATTCATACGTATGTCATGTCTCCTTCATGCCTTACCCAGACACTACCCCGCACCTGAATGTCACAGACTTTTTCCTGTTTTTTGTGGATGCGTCCAACCTGGACAATCTCCTGCTGCATCCATCACATGTGACAGGCAAACTCCAGATATTTTCTGGAGTTCATCTCTAAAAGCAGCTCAAGTTAGCAGCTAATTATAGGTAAAATAGTCATATAAAACTAAAGTTACACTAAAGTCAGTGTTGTTTGTCATTCTTTTTTGGAAATGCCAACTGTCAACAACAGGATATTTAATTGATAAATGCATCATATATAGTCTGAAGGTTGAGTAACTGCCATTTTTAGTTTAAAGAAAAATGTAGTGGATATCAAACTGACAAACTACACATCCACTTAAAATTCAACGGAAAGAAACATATTTAGAACATGTCCCATGGTTTTCGAGAAAAAGGAAAACAAACGATTACTCTGTGCAGTTCATATAACAACAGCAACCTACAGGAAATGTATGGGAACGCTTAAAGATATTGTGAAACAGATCGTGGACCAAACTTGATTGTTTAGTAATTATGTTTTTGAGGACTCTGGCTTGCATCAAGAAGTGAATGAGACCTGGGGGAAACACGCTGCACTCCAGAGATGCATATTGATGAGTGTCAGCCCAGAAAGCATGGCTAACGGCCCTGATACAGTCAGGGGAGATCATTTACAGGGGAAGAGAGATAGGAGCCCATTAGTCTATTAGGACGTGATAAATATGCATGAGTTTGCTGCAACAGTGAGGGGTAGAATGATGCTGGATCTCAACTTTAAATGCCAAAGCATGTCATTTTGAGAATGAATGGCTTGCTGATGTTGCTGTACAGGAATTTCAAGGGGTAAACATGATGTGCGTGCGTCATCCCTGCCAAAGAGAGATAAACCTGTCGAAAATGGACCTGCTGGGCGTATTTCATCGAGGATGTTGTGATGCAGACATGCAACAATTAGCCCACTGGTGCTTAATTCAGACTTGGCTGGGAAACCATCGACTCTGTCAGTAGGAAACTGGAAGTGTGCTATCATAAAGAACAAAAATCAAAAGCAGAAAAAACTGAAGTAGAGGGAAAAAGCTAATCTGGTGCACTTACTTTGGACATGTACACAATCCCAATAAATGTGTAATAACACGACCCAAGCTCAGTGCTTGACAGCTAATGAGGAAACTGGAGAATTGGAGGCACTTGTCCTCCGCTACATATTCAGTCTTGTTGCAGCTTAGGCGCCCTCTTGACCTCTAAATCCTCGACGCCTTATTGCTGCTCACCATCACTACTTAGCAGTGTCAGGCTGTTTTAAATGCTCTGCTCTCAGCATGAACTAAAACCCTTCCACTGTCCGAGGGCAACATGATCCTGCTGCAGTGCCTCGTTACAGCACAAAAACAAAATGAATCTTTCTCGCGTCATGAGAAACACAACATAAAACATATGGCGGACAACCGAACATCACAATTTATTCTGATTGTCCGGTGACCTTTATGATACCACAAGTGAATACGATGGAGTGCATGTTTCCGTTAGCCGGCGTGGGCAAGCTACGGTGATAATGACATCGCAAACCATTGCTGGTCTCCCTGCCTGTGTGTATGTGTGTATGTGTGTGGGATGGAATGTTTTTTTCGCCAGGAGTGATGAGGACATTAAAAGAGCATCCACCTTCAGTAATCGCTGCATTATCTCGATGGAGTGCCACCTACATGTCAGAGACAACTGGCCCCCCCCACCCAAACCCACAGCCGCGGCTCATGCAATCACAGGTAGGAAATACATTGCTGATGGCGAGTTAATGGCATGGGGCCTGTGTACTGACAGCTAGAGACATGCTCCTGCAGAGTCATTATCACCAAATGGATGGATATGTGCCACTCTTCTTGCAAATAATGTGGCCTATCATAGGATGAAGATGTGTGAAGAGGAGGGCGGTTGTAAGGATATGAGCCGGACCATCAGTGCCAGAGATTTCAAGGGGAAAACTGCACGGCCACTTCAACTAAACACATCTAATGTAATAGTCGATATGAGGGAAACATGGCATCACACACACACACACACACACACACACTAAAATGTGTCTACATCATTTCACCGTGTCTACGTCAAAGAGAAAAACTTCTCAGAGTTGCTCTCTGTGCTAAAAGTCTTCACGTCTCTCTGGTAGCAACACACACCAATGAGAAGATTTGTCCTTTTGACATTTTGATTGAACCGTGCAGTGCTCATCTACGACTCAGCCTCCAGGCCCTGCACAGCCGCTAATAGGATGTGTGCTTAAAGTCAGCAGACACATGCACACACACGCACGCACGGACAGAGTAAAGGCCTGCACTTCACTCCATGCGACCCCAATTTTTAAAGGCAAACACCTTCATTGGCTACTAACAGCCCTCAGTAAATGGCATGAGATAACCCCTGTTTGTGAATGAAGGGAGGTCGACTCACCGGCATCTTATGAGAACATGACGGGCTCGGACAAAGGGACTTTTGATATCTTCAGGACAGAGCTGAAAAACAACACACTATTTCCCCTGCTATGTGTTTAACAAGCAGAGGAAATCTCCTGCAAGGCGATTGTAGTGTTTTCTTATTTGGTCCTGAGCTAGGATTTAAATGCCATGACCTTTAGCGATGTGTGGCACTGGGGAAAAGCAGCTTGATGAATTTTGTTAACTTGCATAAAGGCAGACGAGACAAAATTATTTGACTTCAAATCAGTAATCGTATTCTACCCTCTAACTTTACATTTCTGTGACTCCAACTTTTACCAACATCAGCTACTCTATATTCTCTGCTCTAGCAACTGAATTAATAAAACCTATTACACAAACGTTTCAATAATGATCACTTCATTGAAATTGTGTCTCTTCACAAATGAGGCCACTGAACCATTTTTGTTCTTCAAATCAATTTAATTACAGGGTTTGAGGGATGCAGTTATCACCTCTGTCCAGGCTAATATAATCAGCGTGTGTGACAGCAGAAAGGTGAGCGCTGGCACTCAACTGCCCTTTGCCGCTCGCTGCAGGTCAGCACGACTATCGGCCGACGCCGTTTCACTCTCAATTAAACCAAGAGTCGTGGATTTAACTTGAGGCTCCGAGCATGGCAGAGGCGCTGTATTGGCTGATTAATCCCTGACAGGCCGACGGTGGGCCAGCATAACAGCGCTGACCGGGGCCACCTCTTAACGGTTGGGGGCTGCAATCTGAACAGGTCCCAGGGGAACAAAGCTGCCGTGCCTGACTCGCAGACTCTTACTAATAGGGAATAGCAATGTGAGTTGGAACTTCAGGATTAAACAAATATTTCACTTTTTGCATATTCTCAGTGTTCATCATGCATCGTTCTTTTAAGAAAACTTCAATGTGGCACGACACACTAATGGCCCATGTTCTGTGTTATTTGAACAGACCTATGTCGACATACACGGTTTAACACCATCTGTTCATTGGACAATGGGGAACTTTGTGTTAATGGGACCAATTGTTTTCAATGTATGCTTCACTTGATATCTGATATTGTTCCTAAATAACACTAATTAAACTCTGATTGATAAGGTCAACAAAAGGGGCCGTGATGAATACATCAGCATAATGAAAAGTAAACGTAGCAGAGACAGTCCGCCATCACCAGGCAATTACAAGCAGCGAGCTCATGCCAGTTCGGAGAGGCTCAGGGATGTCCATCAACGAGTCACTGCAAATTATTGACAAACATCCCTCTGCCAGCACTGAGCTGCGTGTCTCAGCTCCCTTTTTTTCTCTTTCCACTCACCACTTCATCGTTGCAGTGATCCGTGTCTTCTCTGAACCTTGGAGATCTTTGACAACTTTAATCTTCCTCACACCCGGTGCACTGGCTTCACGCTTCACAGAGTAAACTGATGGCAGCCATGTGCCAGGAGAGGACTTCATCAAATATGAAAGCCTCTAAGTAGATACACATGGGTCCTCGAGTTGCTAACACTGATTTGGGTTTTAGATCAGATAGATTGGATCGGATAGATTGGAACAACACATGAAGCTAATAATACTGACACTACATATGCACTTGTGATTCACTTGTACTTCCAAGTACTGCTGCATCATCGAGCATGGGCTTTGTTCTCTGCTATTCACTTGACACCTAAAGTATTAACTTGTTCTCCTTTCCCCACGTTTTACATTACATGACCAGATATAACAAAGAAGTCGGGATTTTCTCTCAATCAGATCAATTGAGGGAAATTTAAGAGAACAGATTCAGATTTTTGATTCAAGTAGAGGCAGAGTAACAGCAAAGACAGATTGCAATACACTGGAAAAAGCTTATAGTTATCATGTTTGACGCGGGCCAAATTACTAAGTTGTTGATTACTATATTGATAACTAAATTGCTTAGTTTCTGTATGATTATCCTGGAACTTGAGGGAAAGGTGTCAATGTTTTTAAGATAAGGACGATACCACATTGTGAATCCGCATATATACACAAAGGCACACAGACGCCGCACACTTTTCTCTCTCAGCTGAAGTGTTTGACTCAACACAGTTTAAACATTGTTTTGTGTCATTGGACACGTGTGTAAACTCAAACTGGGTTAACTCTTTTAACTGTGTATGAAAAAGCCCCAAAGTTCCGTAAATTACTTGATCAACATAACCAAATAATTTTGACCGCATTTGTATAGGAATGATTCTGTCCCTACCTTTTTGATGTATATGATCACTGTACCCACTGTAAAAAACTGAATGAAAACATGGCGCATCAAGTCAATAGCTTTACTCACTACAGCAGAATCTTAGAAGCAGATTAGGAGTCACGCCGTCACACCAGTGTTTAAAAAAGAAGAAAAGAGAAGCTCAAACTGCAGCAGATGCCGAACACAAGTGAGTTCATTACTCAGTCAGCGCATACAGCCGAGAAAACGGTGTTCCTGCCAAAACACCTGGGTCACACTGGAGCCGCCCCCCCACAGTCCCTCTCAGACACCGACACCCTGACCTCTGCTGTGTTCGATACAGAGCTCCGTCTGCTCCTCTCTCATCTCAGAACAATGTCTGGACTGGAGACGCAATGGAAATCTTACATCTCAGTTTCATGCCATTAAGAAAAACACACACACACACACACACGCCTCACGTCTTCATCTTGGATACAATTGAAAATCTTGTCCTGGCCTGGAAAGACCTCACCTGCGGCTCCCTGTTGGACATTTCATTTGGATTTGGTTTGGGGAGACTATGAGCTGTTCGGAGGCCTGGACAAGGTGAGATGATGCAGGATCACATTGTGCTTTTTGAAATTTGAATAGACTCACCATGCATAAGTGTGTGTAAGTCTGTCGACATGTCAAAACTAAAATATAAGCCTGTTATGTGAGCATGATGTATATGTGGCCTATGGCAGGTTGTGTATGCTGGCTTTGAATCAAGGGTGTCTTGCCTGGTGTGTGTGTGTGTGTGTGTGTGTGCATGTTTGTGTGTGTGTGTGCCCCACAGAGTCTCAGACCAACAAAACCAAAAGCAGTGATTGCAGACACCACCGGTAATGAAAACACACAAACAGCAAAGCTTGAAGGTTTGCAGATGAGCAGCAAAAACTCATAAATAACTCATGGTCTTGCCAAGAAGTCCTCCAACCTGAATGACCATATTGGTTGTGTGTCCGCAGGAGTGTCTCCTGTGTGTACTGCACCTTCACCATCATGGTTACAATAGCACACGAGCTTAGATGTAGACAGAAAATAGACAAACCAGTGGCAGCCTAATCATTTGTCTGACATTCGTGTACAACTCCTGATACATTAAGGTGCACATTGAAATAATAATTTTAGCTTCATAGCTTTGGGCAAATCTTAACAAATTGCCATATCTATTGTTAGTATTGTTCGTAAGTGATTAGTTTATAAAAAAAGAAATATGACATGACGGGGTATAATCTTTTTTCAGCTCAGGCCATTGTCCCCCTGGTCCTGGACCCTGGATTTGCCCCTGGGACAAACAGACTTTGTCATTCCTTAAACTGCCTCACCAGACTTGATCCTTCGCCACTGTCATCATGACTGCTGCCACTAGAGGTCACCTACCAATAAAATGTAACGGGGTTGTAATAAACTGCAGGACAGACAAACTGAGGACGTGTCTTTAAAGGGAGGACAGTCTCAGTTCTTCACTCCACACAGAGAGGAGGCGAGGGCTGCCACACACATCAACGTCCAGCTTTGTTTGCACCTCACTGAACATCGGCATTTGTTTTTGTATTGTTTTGCCATTTCTCTCCTTTCTACCTCTCGACGTTGTCCCTGCAGCGAAACGATAAAGCCCACACAAAGGTCAGGCTTTATCATGAGTTCGTTTTCCATCCACCTCGGCTGAAGTGCACCCCTCCCCCCATCTGCGGAGTGAGAATACAAGAGCGGAGATGAGCCGGAGAAAGAGAGGAGAGTTGGGGGGTGGGGAGACAAGCGCTGTACAAATTGCCTGAGTTTTGTGCGGCGGTGCAGTGCGACTCTGTGTGTTGCCTCTTTTGCATATGGGGGACTTATTAACCTGCAGAGATGGGGGGTGGGGATAATGGCTGACTGCACAGTCACTGTTCGCCCCGACGCCCACTGGCCTATGTAACAGCGAGATAAACAGAGAGGGAGACGAGATGCAAGAGTGTTATGTATTGTGTTTCTCACACACACACACACACACACACACAGAGAGAAACTAAATGCATCCATCCAAATGACCAGAAGTGGATGTATAGGATCTGAAAATGCTTTTGGTGCCATTACCGTCATGACCCCTCTTCATCAAATGGCTCACAGATGTTCCCTCAGTGTGTCGTTTCAGTGTCATTAGCCTGCCGCATTCTGTATGTGCAATTTCAGATGCGGCATTTACAGTTTCCTGCTATTTCACGCACTCGCGCGCTGGGAGCACATCGAGAGATACACCTACACAGCAAAGTACCGACAGAGTTTGAACAGCTCTGATAAAACATTGGACAGAACAGGAGATGATGGAAACTGGCTTGTTTTCCTTTTGCGTACTATTCTACGGAATGAGGGCAATTAGTTGTGACGGCTATCGTGGCATTTCCTGTGTGAGGTGCCGTATCAATCTAATTTCATTAATCTCATGTTCCATTTAGCAGCTTTCCTTCCAACCTAGTTCCATTGTAACGCTGTCAGGGCTATTTGATACATCAATTTGTCAGCATTGTCGAACTTCATCCACATCTGTTGATGTTTTTTTTGTTTGTTATAGGTTCTGGATAAAACTCTGGCACAGGAGAATAATGTCACCATTGTTAATCCTGCGGGCCTCAGCTTTGTAATGAGGACTGTGGCGTTTTCTCTCCAGATAAACAGCCGGCAAAGATACTGTCTCCAGAAGTATTTGAAGAGCAACTTCATCCAGCCTAATACGACTGCTTGCACAAAGGTCCCACGTTGGGATATTGAATCTTTTTCCATTTACAGTATTTTACAATCGACAGTGAGTTCCAACATGTGGTGTGGCGTTGTTCTTTAAATACCAGGATAAAGTGAGATGTCTTTTTTGTGTGAATAAGTTGCCTGTCTGATCCACCTGCATCCTGTTGTGATTGTATCAGCTGCTATGATTCGAGAGGCCTGTGACATTAACCAAGGGCAGACTAACTGGAGGGTATGTCAGAGATTACACTGATGCCCTTGTTCTATTTATTTGGAGGCAGTGAAGGTAACACTGTGTGATAGCATTATGCAAATTATTTGAACGTTTGTTCTTATGTTTTCTCAGATGGTAATATGACCTTAAACCTCTTTTGCAGAAATGGAATCGGATGTGCAGGCACCCTTATCTTGGCCATAAGCTTAAAATGATGTTGTATATTTTATTTGTGTCTTTGATTTTAGATTTTTCAATTGTACAATTTGCTGTCTTGGATTTTAAATAACATTATAGAATGGATTGTATTTGTCCTCCTTGTAAAGCACCGAACTGCTGGTTTGACAGGTGCTATACAAATCAAGTTATAATATATATATAGTGTGCACTGTGGGGGTGTGCTGGAGAACAAGGAGTCAGTGGACCAGACGGCCTCTCAGGTCTTTTCAATCCCTGCAGAATTTAGTTTTGGCCGGTGTAAGCGGCGTCTTAGGCCAGCCGCGAAACAGGGAGTAGTAAACACATGGAGCAAATAAAGGTATCTTTGGTGTAATCCTTTTAGAGTGGGGTCTTACAGAGCGCGCAAAGGTGCCCTATGCACAGTAATCTGGTTAGAGAAATGTGCCAGTGTGTGCGTGTGATGTCAGGGAGCACTGCTATGTAGATTACACACTTAACACAAAACAGCCTGACCTTGGGAACAATTTGTCCTTGTGTCTGCTTTTCTATAGATTTAACTAGATTGATACGTTCCTTTTTCCTTTTTTCTATTGATCTTTATATTTTTTTTGTAACTTCCAGTCTCTTCTACATCCTCTTTCATCATTCAAATACATCCAATCAAAAGCTCTTTTTTTTATCTGGTCAGTCGGCCTTTTCATCTTTCATCAGGAACACATGCACTTTTTCTCCCACACACACAAACACACATGCACATAAACCGTTAGTTCTCCTGCACTTAGTCCCCAGCGCGTGTTCGTGATTCATCCTGGCAGTCCATTCAATTTTGCCTTTCTCTATCTTTCTCATATCACTCTGAAAATCTGAGGCAAGTGGGCAAGGAGATGTGATGAGAGGAAGAAGGTATCCCTACTGGGGCTCTCTCTGGCCCCATGTTGCAGGCACATACAATACACGCATGCGCTCACACACACACCCACACACAAACACACACTGCTTATCATCCTGCAGGGATGGGAGAAAAAGAGAGGCAGCCGGCAGACTAACCCTTGTAATTTTTCCTCCGTCTGCACTGCCACTTCTCTCCCAAAACAAAAAGAGAATTCACAAGAGAGCCGTGGATGAAGAGGAGTGGGGGGTGAGGGGGTTACAGGGGGAAATAAGTTCCAATATAATGATGGTGGGATTGGTGGACTGCACCAGATGTGCTACTTTTAACAGTGGTGATGTCCGTGCATAAACGCAAGAGAGCATCTTTGGGAAAGACAGGTCTCATGTTGAGTGAAGAGAACAAGGAAACAAACAAGTTTGACGTGTCCCTTATGATTATTGAATAAGATGGACATTTTGTCATTGTCTGAGTGTGACAATTTGCAGCTGTCCACTGTTTTTGAGGTTGGTTGGTGAAAAGCAATACAGTCGATAATTGTCTGCTTTGACTGAAACCACTCAAATATCTGGACAATCAGAAATAGAGTGATGGACGCAAACTATTTGACTCATTTGCAAGATATATTAATAGAAAATGTGTTAGATATGATGAAGAAGACAGTTTACTGATTTTGGGAGGTGAATTAAAACAGTTGTGCTAATGGTGAAAGTGCTAAATATTTAAACCAACAGAGGTGTGGTTAAAAATAAACAAGGGAATAGTGTATATTTGCAGTTATAAGCAGCCATGGAAATATTTTAAGTTTGCCAACTAAACTTTTTTCAAAAATGTCATGTAATTTTAGCAAAATTTGATCACACTCTTATTTTTTCAAGTTAAGTTTGTTGTTAAATTTGTATTTAATAAAAAAAAAAACTAAAATTGGTTAGAATGAGCTGTTCGCTCCGATGTTAAAGCTCCAGGGCTAGTCTTCCTCAAGCAGTTCTACAATATACTGTCACTTTTAATGGTTTGTGTGAGTCTATGGCACAGAGTGAAGTTAGAAATGTTCTGTTCATCCTTCCTGGATTATCTGTATTGAATATGTTACAGTCAACATTGTGGTTCCCAGGCCCACTGGTGGAAGACATTGACAGAAAAGTGTGAGTTAACATGACCTCCCAAATCAGACAGCCGCCTCTAGGAGCTAGTCAAGAAGGAATGACCCAGCTGTGAGAAGTAGTGGGCCAAGTTGAGGTTAATTACAACAATTACAATTGAGTGCACACATCATCAGAAAAAAGAAAAAAAAACAGACACAGACAACAAATGAAAAACATGTCTCAAGTCAAAGATACAGACAAACAGACACCAGGCGTCAGAGTTATTGGGGTTTTTTTTTTTGTTGGGGGGGGGTTGGAGCTGCAGTGCCTGACCATGGAGCCCTGACTGTGAACTGTGTGAGCATAATGGCCCGGAAGGCAGCCATGTACATGAAACGGAATGTTTCATGTAAATGCCACCCCCCCCCCCCCCCCGACATCACACACACATTAACACTGATGCAGCAGCCAATCGAGCTTGGCGGTTGGATATGCTCTGGACATGTCTGACATACTAACACCTACTTTCCTGTCTGAAGGAGATTGGGGCAGGAGGAGAGATTTCACCTCCCAGAAGACTGATCAAGGAGGTGCACGTGCTCTTCGTGCTGTCAGCGCGCATGTTGTGGGGCTGTGGCCTTAACAGTGGTGGAGGAGGCTTCATGGACATCATACAGTTAAAACATAGTAACAGACGCTCACACTTCGCGCTGCGGAGGACGCGCATATTAACCAAAAAAACAAAATATTTACCAAAACTTCTAACCAACGCTTTTACCTCCCACTTACCATCGCTCCTCATTTTATGGTCTAAGTCTGCACCCTGAGTCCAATCTATTGTACTTGGCACTTGCACAAGTGACAAAGCAATCAGGCATCCCAAAAAACAATGTTTTTGTGCATTACAATATCCTCTTAACCTATTTTCAACCTAGCCAATGTTATAAGTGGCTCTTTAGTCAATTTCAATTATACTGAAGAGAATGAGGGCAAAGGACAGGGGGGAAAAAAACAACAGTTTATTGCACATCATTTCCTGAAAAGTTGCATTTTGTTGTTTTTGTCCAGGAAATTAAATCAGGTGGAAAACACATGGCGGTTTAATTGATTAATCCCAGCATATGTTTGTTATGTACCATAGTCACTAAGAGAATACAATACAAAACTACAATGCAAAATAAGCTTGCACCTTCACACAGCGCCGAGACGGAAGAATGTTCTACGGGCATTGCCGCATTATCCCTCTGACCCCTCAGTCCTGTCTTATTTAGCCTTAAGAGCCTTAAGAGTCTTTTACCAGTGGAGCTGGTAAGTAAAAAAAACAAATTGACAGGGGCCAGAGAGGGAAAACGATGACGGGTGCGTAATAGAAGAGCTGGCAGTATGCATGAGGGAAGTGATTTGGGCTCTTGTTGTTGCTCTGCACTGTGTTGGTAGCCTTGACTCCAAAATGAAGAGACTCATCAGTGGCCCGTAGAGTAACAATCCCCCTCACAGCCACACACACACACACACACACACACACACTCAGAGCTGAGAAAGAACCCAAACTGAGTCAATAACAGACACGCGCTGATGAGGATATGTATAAGTAAACCCTGTTTAAAACTGCAACCAATTGTCAGTACCTTCAGCCATGAAGATGAAATAAGTGATGGTTTCAGAGGAGCAATGCAGCACGGAAGAGGAGACATTCAATAATTGGTTGCCTCATGTCATCTCTCTGGATAATAGCCTTTGTCCCACTGCTATGAGGCCAGATGTGCAAAAACACACCTACACAGAAATACTGCAAAAGAGCCGTGCATCTGAAGAAAGTCAATCCCGGATCATGCAAAACCACGTCCAATATGCAGATGCTCTCTGCCACACTAACAACACACGATCACACGTGCATAAACACATTAAATCCAAGTAAATGTTTTACAGCGGAAGGGTAGGCAAGAGCATTATCATATGAAAAAGATGCAAAGGCATATCAAAAATAAGAAGCAAAGAGACAAAGGGGAACTGAGAAGAAATAATAAGGAATTGAAATTAATTAAAAAAAACAAGAAGAAAATAATAATTATTTGAATCAAACATTAATGATATCAGCACTTTTAAGTCAAATCGTTCTTGGTGGGCTGTATCAAATCTTTGAAAAGAAAACTCGTTCCGGGATATTGTTTTACCGTTTAATGTCAATAACATTAATTTCATTCAAGTTAAACTCTCTTTTCTCTAATCGAGATGTTGTACTTTGGAGATAACACTTTCACTGAATTAATAAATCCTGTTATTTTCTTATATAAATGTAGTTTTGATCATCATTTCTATTGGTTAAAGTAGGATCAAACTCAGAGTTATTACTCAGATCTAGGATAATGCCACCAGTTTGATGAGTCTTAAATGCATACGCATGAGTAGCAGCTTCTGATCACAGACCAACAGTCACTAGTCACTAGTTAAGTTGAACTTTGAGACTTTGGAGGGGGCATTGGCTGATGCTCCCCTCCTTCAATCAAATTTTTCAGTGGGAATTCTAAACTTTGTGGATCATATATACACTGCTGTCCAAATGGCCCACATTACATTTTGTGGAAATGGAGTTTTGCTTGCTTGTCAATGTGGTGTTGTGCCAACGTGATGAATGATGATGAATTCTGAGACTAAATAAACTTCACAGATAAGGTATGATATGTAAACCTGGGGGTTGGGAGTCAAACCTACAAGAGTCGCAATAACTTTTTTTTCAGTTGTAGCAAATCATGTTCAAACTCAATCTCACTCAAAGATTTAACCTTCTCAGGCTTAAAAAAATATCCAAATGAAACAAAGAGGAAGACCCTTCAAAACAGTGTCTGGAGGACAAACAAAGTTAGTGAACTGGAAAGGTCTGTATAAGTGCAGCTTGTTCACACTGAACCAGGAGACTGAGGTGGGAAGTCTGTAGATTTATAACAGACAGGTGGGCCGACCTGGGAGTCTGTTTAAAACTTGTATGATGCTACCGTTACTTTCCCTTCCTGACCTCTGTTTACCGGTGTTGCTGCATTCCCAGCATCCCAGCGGCTAAATCTGTGAGTGCAGCTACTATTGTTACCGACGAATATGATAAGCAAAACTACACACCCAGGGCGAAATAAGCCATCCTACAGATAAGCGAGATTATAACAGACAAACACAGACGATCATGAGTAGCTGCAGACTGTCTGTGCTCTCGACGGTTTGCAGTGAGGGAGAAGTGGAGCTCTGGATATGCAGGGGATTAGCAGGTGAGAGCAAACAGACTTAAGATGCTACTTTTATCTCCCTCTCAGAGCAGCACCACATGAGGCTCTTTGTCCCACATGATGAGCGGGTGGCCGACTCAGAGGACAATCATTTCTGACCCACTGATTAGGTGGATGAGGCAGACGGGGGGACAGAGGAAGTCAGCCTGTCAGCCTCTTAGACCACAACAGGATCCATCAATACAGCCATGGAAGAAAAACATCATATTTACTTTATAAAGGAAACACATCAGACGGAAGGCTTCTACCCACAGCCCTCTTGATGTCCTCGTTGACAGCGCCAATCTGACTTTAAAACTTTTTTTTGAAGAGCTTCCTCATGATTGATCCCTCCGAGAGAAACTGAAAGCCAGAGAATTGTACCAATATCCCCACCCTCACTGGTACTGCTCATTACATTTGTCACGGATTTGTCTGGAATCTTTCCCTCTCTGCATCATTTTGTTTTTTCCACAAAATTACTTCATGGCTGTTGGACATGCCATGTGTGTAATTTGACCTAAAACCACTTGTCACAACAAGGGCGCACACAATTTCATAACAGCAAATTTGCTCTTCTCTCAAACCCTCTCTGAAACAATGTTGTTCCTGCTGTAGCTAAGCAATAGCAGCCGTACGTGGCAGGACTGTCGAGCTCCATGTGCCACTGGGTTGTCCATGGAACCATTGTTCTGTATATAAAGCAGTTGGTCATGTTATTCTGGTTTTAATCCCATGATGACAGTGACTTCCAAGACCGGCAAACGGCACATCATTAACTAGCCATACAATACGTGGGGTAGTTTTTAGATGAGCGGTATACATATTTTTCTATATAGGCCTTTCGGCTGAACAAATGCTACCACTGAAAAAATCGTGAAAAAAGTCACGTCACTAATTTCACTCTACCCCTAATAGCTCCGATCCATCGCTTCTCAACCTTATTGCTATTATATTGCCATGACACATGAGGTAGGAGTAATTTCATTCAAATAGCTAGTTTATTTAAACGTTTTCTTTGCTTAAAAGAGCTGAAATGCTTTCATAATTTGACAACCTCTATTTATTTGCATCCGGTGAAGTCTGGAAAATAACCGGTTGGCTGCTATCACTTACATTGAAAGCACATCAGAGATCTTTTAAGTCAGTATGAACGGTTTAATAGTCCAGATCCACAGCTTCTGATTTCTACACAGATGTGATAATGTGCCCATCGATCTTTTAAGTTTGTTTAAAAAGGCAAAGTTCAAGATTTCAGATGTATTAAGCTTATAGACAGCATTACTTTAACTGCTTTCAGACATGCAATGAACTCCGGATAAGCTTTCTCAGGGAGTTTTTCCTGCCAGCCTCATAATACAAACTCTGGATAATGTCTGATTGAGCGCATGTGAAAAAGCAGCAGGAGATCTTTTAGCAGGAGAAAGGCAAACTCAAGGCCCAATTGGGCGGACATTCTGCGGAGTCGAGTCTCAAGGACACATGAGTCAAACTACTTCACAGCACGACATCCTTGTTGTCCTCTCGTGATCTCACTGAACTTCAACCCAAACCTCTGCCTAACTGCTATGACAATTATTACAGTTGCGCCTATAACCAGAGAGAGCCCGCTGATGACCTCACCCCTGGCTGTGTAGTATCTCTCACACACTGCTGTGACATGTCTTAGCTCGATCTATCGGCAGCTCTCCAACCACTTTTACAGCCAGTGCCATTACACAGTTCACACACTAGATCCCATGCTTGACACGTGTGCTCCCATCCCTAGAGTGCAGAGTAGCGTCCATCAGTATTCCAGGTGAGGTCTGGGCCCTATGAATATTTGAGTTGCTCACAGATTCGCCAGCGTGTGCTGCGTAAAGATGCTGGCTGCAGTTCAAAGGCCTCTTAGCACCCAAAGGCACACAGAGCTGAAGCATTTTCAGAGGAAAAGGGGGGAGACAAGGGGAAGCAACAGCAGGCTGCAGAGGGGGGAAGGTGCCGCTACATTAATAGGACACTGAAGCAAAAAGGAAATGGTGCTAGCTTTTGCCTGCGTGTGTGTTCTGTCTCTCATCTATGAATGAATCACACCAAAGCTCTTGGAGGTGTAAATAACAATAGGGAATACATCAAGATTTGGCCTAAGTCGATACAGTCATTGCCGGGATAGCATTCAGTGGTTAGTATTCATCCATCATCTTTGAGCCTGAACGCTGATCCACAGTCAGATCAGGTCGTTCAGGTTAATATGAATATGATGATCAGATTCAGTCAGTCAGTGGTTCCAGCTCAGCACGCCTCACCTGTAAAACTGGATAAACATCAACTAACGTGGTCATGGTTCAGGCTGCTGGAGCGGTGCATCTGCTCATATCAAACACATGTAAAAGGTGTGGTTAGACTTCCCTCCAACACATTCAGGCACACAAACAAACAAACAAACCACCACAACCCCCCCCCCCCCCCCTCACACACACACACACTGTGACAGAAATTTTGGGGCTTTGAGAGAATTGAACCAAGCCACAAAGCCAAATGTTGAATCAAAGAATTCACAAGTGGTGAGTCAAGGTGTTAGGGATGATCCTAAACCTGACGTGGTGAGGACGCTTTTGAAATGGCTATTTGAGGGTTAAACCTAGGTTTAGGTCATGTTGTGATTATTATGGTTAGGGGATAAGGAATGAGTGTGTGCGCGCAACAGAGTCTCCAGGTGTGAAAAAGATAAAAACTTGAAGCTTCATTGATCATACCTCCACTTTGTGTTGCCTGCTCACGGTTTGGTGAGCAGCTGTGATGACTTTTATTTTTGGTTAGCTGGTGTTTGGTCTATTCCATTTCTATTATATTCATGCGCCATGATATTAAAAAAATAAAAATAAATGCTGGAACATAATAAGAAAATGTTGTTTTGTTCTCTTTACCGACAAAGCATACACACGGTGTTACAGTTATGTATGATTTGACTGCAGTGAGGGAGAAAGAAGGGATGAGTGAAAATGGCGTAACAGAAAAAGAGAGAGAGAGAGAGAAACTCATTCATTTTTCATGGCTGCTCACTGCAGCTGAATCTGCGAGACCAGAGCGAGGGATGAAAGATAACGGTGAATAGGAGAAAAGGCAGCTTTTTCCATCACAACAGACTAATCGTCTATTTTTTGGTGTCCTCCCATGTTTACCCAAGTTGATGCTGAAGGCCAGACGGTTTCTTTTTTTAAATGACGCCTGCTGCAGCTCTTCCTTCAAGGTCCATCTGCTCGTTGTGAATTGATGAAGTCAACTGTCCACTGAATTTACTCCTCTGCTTTTGACTACTTGTAATTCGAAGGAGCACTGATTGCCCCAAAAGAGAGCTCAGTTGTTAAATTGATCCACTGCCAGGAGCTATGCAACATGACCGTGCAGCATGAGCTGTCTACGATGTCAGCAAACAGTATATAAACTTTACATATGCATTATTCAGTCTATTGAGTGTGCTGTGTCAAGCTGCTGTCAGTCATGCTCTGACAACCACCCTGAGGGTGAGTTTTGGAGGTCATGTTAGCATGAAGTTGGCCATCAGCAAGAGATCGCTGCTTTAAAAACAGAAAAAGGCGAGCTGTAATCCAATCAACTCCCCCTACCTGCTGTATATTAATTGTTGGAGCTAATCTGATTACAACGGTGGGCGCCGCAAGATATGCAAAACGATACCATCCGATAAGACATGTTATGCATTAGTAATACACCAGTCATTCTTTTTTCATCATTAGCATTATCTTGCTATCGTCCTTTCGGTGATAGTGTGTGTGTGAATGTTAGCGTGTGAGACTCTGGAAGTCCAGATAACCTTTCAGATGATAATCTTTTCCCCCATGACTTGCACATTTCCCTTGCTAGATTATGCTAATGCAACATTTGAGCCACAAGCAGTCGCTGAGACAGAGACAAAGGGCTCTACTTTTTGTGAATCGGCGGTGCAGAATGCGGCTGATGAAAACAGTGTGCGTGGGGAGCCGGAGGTGGTAACAATGTTCAGAGCGAGCGTTGTTGAAGACTGTGTAGTATCAGGGGGGAGCATGTGAAGCGCGAGGGTGAGGAGGATTGTTGCTAGTTACGGCGGCTATGTGGTGCGGCGGTGTCACCGCACAGTACTTTTGGTTTTCGGATCTGCAGGGAGGCTGGGGCCTTTCTGTAACGGAGCTCACGTGTTGACTTTCCTACAGGTTTCCTTCCATAGTCCAAGAAATATACTGAGTGGAGTCAGACTGTGGAGTCGGTCTCCACAGCAAATAAAAAATGCATTACTTCAGGTGCAACTTATACAAGACATGGTTTAAATAAGGAGATATGGCATGCAGTAGTTGCAGCTCTGGCAAAGCTGGGTGAGTATAGAGACGGTGTCGGTGGAAATGTTGGGTTTAATAATATAGCTGGGGGAAATGAAAAAAGTCCTATTTCTACAGCTGCCAAACCTCAGGACATCATCCACTACATTCTCAGCCTGGGCTCGATCTACAGACTAAAATATATCTGTTTCTTGCTAGTTAGGTAGAACTTCCATTCTTTGTCCAGCCCCTCGGTTACGTTTCCATGTGTGCCTTCTGGGGGAGGCTCAACCACGAGGTCTGTCAATGTTCTATAATGAGCAGGGATATTTGGAACGCTACAAACCGCTGCAATTCGATTTTCTCGCTGTCCATTCCAAATATATGTTTTAACCCATTCTGAAGGGAAGCAACATATGTAAATAAACCTTTACAACCATGTGCAACGTTTGCCTGCTTCTCTCTTCAGAGCAATATAAGACGTGAGCATCTCATCCAGGAAGTCATGGTTTTAGGTGACTTATTAATTACATTGTTATTCAATGAAATACTCACAGACAAGTCCAAAGGTATGACCTGAAATCCGTTTATAAAGTATTGTTTCAGACAACGACTGATGATCTAAGTGAGGGGTGCGATATTGAAGCAGACTACAACTCTATTTCATTAATGAAAATAATGGTGAAAAAGACAATGAGGAAGATTCCGAAACAGTCGTTGTCCTTGCTGAAGAGCAAATCACCAAGGCTCAGTCAGTAAGAGACGTGATTTAGGAGGAGGGGATCTCCGTGTGTTTGGTGGGTTAATCGTTCTGATCGTGGATTAAGATTACAACTATGTTGGTGGATATGCAATATGTCCAATCACATATCCTAGCATCACTGAAAACACCTATTACAAATGTATATTACAAGTTTAAGGAAAGGCAATGATTGTTTGTTTATACAAGGCAAACCTTTCTTTCATATCTGCTTCAGAGGGTGAGAAATACAAGTTTTTGGAAAACGTTGACAATTCTGTCAGCTCTTCAGAAAACCCTTTTAGCTTGTTGTTTTCAAGGTTTTTATTCTGTACCTTAGGTCTTGACTGGTTAATGGAGCCCAAATAGACGTACACCAACATTAAAACCTCATTAACATGCAACACTCATTTCATTGTTCCACTCTCCTCAGCCCTTTTGCAAAGCCAGGTCTGCAGGGCACAGAAATACCACATGAGCAGGCAGGTGCCCTTCAAGGTCACCAAAATGCCAACACGCCTCAGATCCGCAGTTTTTCTGCAGCCACCATGACTGCAGCCCAGACATAATAAGCAAGTAAAAACAAAACTGCGGCACGTGTCATGCACCTGAACATGATGTGGTTTACAGCGCAGCAGTATCTGTCTGCAGAGCGTCCCCATGCATAACCACGTAAGCCGCCCTATCTACGCGGATATGCACACCCCTCAATGTGGCTGAGAGAGTAGTTTAATTAGAGTCTGATTAAACCTCAACATATTCCCCTCATTCCTCTTTTTTTTGCCTCTCCTCCACCACTTTCCATATTACAGGGCCTCGTGTTCATTATAAATGAGATGCATTAAATCAGATAGATCACCTCCACTTTCCCACATATATTTCCCCCCCTGCGTTTTAATGCAGTTCATTCACTACTTATTACTGACAGTGTAGAAATCAAACTCTGTAATAGTTCCACTACAGTACAGATCCCCAAGAATCCTGAATACCCGTTTATCACTAGTTAAAGGAAACAATTTGTTTAAAGGGTGGACGGATGCTTCAATTTGTGGTTCACAGTTTAAGTGTTGTAATTATTGATTAAAGACAAATTCAGCCACAGAAACACAAAGTGGAACAAGAAACCTTAACCTTACATCAAAAAAACTAAAATTACTTATTGGGTGTAATTAAACCTTTCTACCCTTGCTGACTGGGCTGTAATAACCTTAAAAAGTTTCAAGCCTTGAAGAGTAGTTCAGCGGCACTCAACTCAATGTTGATTTATCCCTTAATTGTCTTTACACCTTAGCTGCAATTTGAATTCCCCATAATCCTCGAACACACAAATGAGCATCATGACATCACACAGTGGGGAACTTTAGCGAGTGTGCTTAGGGTAACTACCTCTTTCATTGACGCATCTTCACTGCATATATTTCATAAGCTTTATTTGCCTTTAGTTCAGTCTCCGGCTACCTATCTTGTAAAATACTGTACGACTGTATTTACCGTAGAGGAGATGAAGCAGATAGATGAGTATGATCAGCTTCCTGGCTGATAGGCATTAATGTGATCTTACTTTCACATGACTTGAGACTTGATTAAAATGTAGAAGGACTTAATTAAAATGTGTATGATTTTATTTTACGTGTTAGGCAGACAAAGTTTGTCAGCCTCAAGGATTTCTGAAAGTCACCTGAACGCTGGCTTGCTGGTTTATAAAGATGGCACACGAGATATGTTTCCCTCTACAGAAGACAGACTGCATCTGATGCTGTGATTGCGATAGAAAAAGTAACATCTTATCTCCAGGTATTTTTTCTGTGAAGAAAACAAACACATCATATTTATTTTTTTTTCTGCGATTAGCCATTTTTCTTGCTCCCTCTCTCTCTCTCTCTCTCTCTCTCTCTCTCTCTCTCTCCCAACCTTGCCCCTCCTCATTTATAATCTATCGCGCTCTCAGTAGAGGTTCCACACTGTCAGCCAATTCCTGCCTATCTGCGGCCCAAAAGTGGCTGTGCTTGGCTGATTCTACTGATAAGAGACTGAATGCCTGCTGTCCACAAGGAGGAGAGGGATGGAAAACAGAGAGAAAAGGAGAAATCGAGAAATGAGTAGAATAACAATTACTCTTGGTATTATTTGTATATAAAATAAGAAATAATAAGCAAAGTTAGTAAAGTAGCCCAACAATTACACACAATTTAAATTATGTTCTAGCCCGTACACACTTGTCTTCTGATTGCCCCCCTTGATGGATGGTTGAAAAAAGTCAAATAAGTAATCAATTTTTCTCAGAGATGATGTACATTGATTTTTTCTGGTTAGTCTGTTTATTATTTAATTATTTGATGCTATTAAAATGGGGGGAAATGTCAAGGTTGACAGCTGAGACTGACTAGTTGATATTTTGGGACCTTTATACTGTGGCTATGAACAGTTTTGCCGACTGCTCAGATTTTGGCTCCAAATGACGTCAAAAGCCTAAAATGCGTGGAGAATGCATCGTCCATCTTTATATACAGTCGATGGTTTTGCACAAACATTATCTCTGGTTCTTGGAACCTTACTGCCTTTAAGTGAGCCAACACACTCTCACAAGAGTTTGGAAACATTTTAATCAAGGATGCATCATTAACAGACAATTAGCGTTCCCTACTGCTCAACGGAAGTCAAAGGTAATAACAAGTGTGCAGATCGCAAGTGTTAAGCCTAATGTTATTACTGATATTCATACAGTAAACAGTGCACGCATTTTTCCTGACAATTTCTCCTCATGCCTCCTCTTTTGTTGCTTTATCCAACTTGAAGAATACAACCAACCCATTGATGTTGAAACATGTTTAAAAACCCTATTTTCATTTTGGGTCCAGGTGAACACCAACTTTTCGGGTTCCAAACCAATTTATTTTTGGTCAAAATACTCCAACCGCTTCAGATTTTGGAGGGGAAGTTGCTGGTGGTATGTAGACAAAGAGATAACCTGAACAAACATATCCCACAGGATGGTATGTTGCCACAGCTGACTTTGGTTGAATGATGCATGGTGCAGCAGGCACCTTGCAATTCATATTTGTATTCATATTTTTGTTTAATCTGTAGATTCCAAGTGAAGGGCATCATGCCGAGCAGCATGATGATTGTTTGTCCCACACACACAGACGAAACTAATTCAGAGTATCTTGGAGAAGCAAACGCAATCTGAAGTTAAGCTGTAATGCATGCAAAGGAGGGATTCTGCTTCACCCAGCACAAGATCCCTGGTACAGGAACCAGCTCAAAAACAAAACCGACCCTCATTTATATGAACAGTGAGTTTGAGTGGTGCTGAGCCTCTGAACGAGGAGAACACCCTTCAGACCCCCTACATAGAGGGTCAGTTTTCCCAAGATCCACATCACCCAACACCAATGACAACAGCTGTACACCGGGGGGGACAAAGACCTTCCTGAGAAGCACCACGACACTGGACCACCTCAATGCTGTTGTTGTACTCTCCCTGGAGGAGAATGTTGTGAGAGACATTCTTGACTTCAATGGCAAGGTCACAATGGAGAGGTGCACAGACAGAGAGGAGAGCAGACATCTTTCTCAGAAAAGCTGCCAGAAAAAGACACAGGTATTCTCAACAGCAAAAATAAATATTATTATAAAAACCTGACTGCAGAGTACAGCCTGGAGGAGTTTTCATGTTTTCTGCAGGTACTCCATCTCCCCCTCAAGACATGCAGCTTAATTAATTGGTTTAGGTTAATTGGACACTCTAAATTGCCCGTAGGTGTGATTGTCAGCGTTAATGCTCTGTGTCCGTAAAGGACTGGTGACCTGTCTGGGCTGTACCCCGCCTCTCCTCCAATGTCAGCTGGGATTGGCTCTGTATCACCCCCCCCCCACACACACACACACACACACACACACACACACACAAAATATACATATTTAAGTTTATTTTGTTCTGTCAATTTAAAATGTGTCTGTGTTATACTATTTTATTTCATCATCATGTATTATCATTATTACTTATATTTAATTATTATTATCATGCAGTGTGTTGCTTTATACAGTATTACAATAAATACTACCATATTTCTTTATTATTATACTAACTATAAAGAATTAATTCCCTTTTGACTCCTTTTTTTCCCATCATACTGGGACGTTTGCTGAAATAGATTGGACGTGGCCCACCTCTAACCACCTCCACCAGCCAGTGATGTTTGAAAGAGCCCCTGTGAGCTACTTGACTTGTTAGAAAGGAGACCCACCCCATAAAGAGTATTTTTTTCTCTCATCCAAGACATGGGCTGATAGTACATTATCAGTGGAGGATGATGAATCATTTGCATTTACATCAAATGGTGATGAGGGGAGGGTTGGAGGCTGTGTGGGAGAGAATGAGGGACAGATAAGGTCAGGTTGTACTTCATAGAGGAGACACTAATCCCCTCTGGGGGAAATAAAAGGAGCTACCCTGGAAAAAGTGGAGCTGGGGGAGGGGTGTGGATGGAGTAGGATGAGCTTAGTGTAACCTTATTTAACTATGAGCAGAGCCACTGGGCTGGAGCAGATGTAGGAATGGAGCAAGGATGATAGTGCACGTGAGGGAGGACTGATCATCGACCTGACATTAGAACAGTCTTTACATAATAGGGAAGTGCAGTGCACAATGTTGGCTATGTGTGTGTGAAAGGTTTGCAATCTTATTGTATTTATTTCCCCGTACACACCGCATCCGACCAGACCAGTATTTTTGTGATCTATTCACTTTTGAAAGTTTTTTTAAAACTACACTTTTATAGAGAGTAGGGATCCAGCCTGCTGTGGCGAGAGGACAACTGGTCTTGTCTGCATTGTTGTGAACAGATTTAGCTGCCTGTCTTCCACTCAGTGGTGAGTGCCAACTCTGTGTTCACTATGGGGTTTGTGGACAACCTCTGGTGAAGCAAAGTTCACACACACGCTATTACACAGAAGAAAACCAGTGTGCCTGCTGTGAGCAGCATGTGCCCTTTCTGTAGTTGTCCTGCTGTGCAACATAGAGACCAATGCTCTTTTCCCTCCACAAGTCTCCGAGCGCTCACATGTTTTTTAAGCAAATTGGAAATGTAAATCTCCTATTGAAAGTGACCCTACTGAGAAACAAGCAGTGAATGTGCAACAGGTATCACGTGCTAAGACTGTAATATATTGAACAGAATGGGGATCCATCAATATACATTTCATCTTTTGGCTGAAAATGCAAATGGTTCTGTTGCACTGCAGCAACCTACTGATCCATACAACCACAGTACAATTTATCAAAATAATATTAAAACTGTAGAAAAAAAAAGAGGGAAAGCCCAAATCATTTTTCAACTCTGGCAGTGGCTCAAACACAATCTTTCATCATAACACACAATTCCGTTGTGTGTGTGTCTGCGAATGTGAATTGAAATTTAATTAGAGGCCAGTCACACTAAGGTCAGCGATGTGGCAATTGTTTCCACCCTCACGCCCAGCACTCTGCATAGGACCCTTGTGATCACCATGGAGACTAAAAGAACAGAAATGAGGAAATCTATTTGATTTGGCTGAGCCCACATCATCAACATCATCATCATGATCATCATTATCATCATCATCATCGTCTTCATCTTCATCAACATCACCACCTCCTGACACATCTTCCTACTCATAGGCTCAAGAATAAAATAACTGGAAACAGGCTCCAAATATATATCCATATATTTTTGTTTAAACTATATATGATTTCCAATCAGTATTGTAATCAAATGTATATGCTGACAATGTATGAATGAACCTTTCGAAGTTCAGATAATGAGTAATACCATGAATATCAATCATCACACATCAGTCGTTAAAAATATAATCTTTGCAGAGTACAAACAACACAAGCTTTGTTATTGTTTTTCAAATGTTTAGGTCTGTCTTAATTAGGGTTGGGAACCGAAACTCGATTCCAAATAAGAATCAAATCCAAAATGCCAAGTGCCGGGTACCCGTGAAAAAACTAGGATTATCAGTTCCTTAACTGCAAGGACACCATATGTATCTGCCTATGTCACGCACTAGGCAACAGCCTGTCCGGCAGCGACACCAGGTTCTCCCTGACTAACATGGGGAGAGTGTCCGGTTTGAGGGTCACATAAAAATGTCTGCATTTTGATTCTGTTAACTTCATGAGACTATGATCTACACTCCAGCCCTCATCAATGGCCATAAGCTTGAGGAAGGGACTGAATGAATAAAAACTGGAAACAAGTGGCCAAAATACATTTTCTTGGGAGGGTGGCTGGGCTCGACCTTAGTTAGAGTAAGGATCTCAGAGGAGCTTGGTGTTCCCTTACATTAAAAGATCTGATCACGATGCCTGCTGAGTACATTTCATTTAAGGTTTTCCAGACATCATCTAAGGAACATTTGACTGACCAAGACAGTTTGTAATACATGTCTCCTTGGCACATCTTGCTTGGCCTGTACTCCTACTGCCACTGCAATCCAGCCCCGGATGAGGAATAGAAAAATTGATGGATGGGTTTCCCCTTCCACAAGTCTTATCATTTTCAGTATGCCTACCAGCCAATTAGGTTGTAACTAATCACTTAAAATCGAATCATTGTCAAGCTCCATAACCAATCAGCTCTTTGATGGAAGGTCTAACCATCAGCATGGTGTCTCTGCCTGCTTCTGTGGAGATAAAAGGAGAGTGAGGAAGGACAAAATTGATAGGTTGCTCCTCAAGGACTGACAAAATGTAGCCAAGCTAATGACAGAATATAAAAATCCAAGCTAAAAGCAACCTTGGTGAATGTGGTATTGAAGGTGCACACGCAAGCTGTACAAATACCCTCTCAAACTGAAAATAAAAACATTATTTAAATGTTGTTCTTTTTTACTCACACCTGATATCATCTTCACAGTGCACTTATTTCAGGACATTGATCCCTAATGTGGCAGCTCATCCAGCAAGACAATCTGGGGAAATGATCATCTATATGACTGAAATGTGAGGTGCTGTATGACGAAAGAAAGGAAGAAATTCAGCAAACAAAGGAGGTAAAGATGAAAAGAGCTCCACAGGAAACAACTGTGTCATTGTTCCCTGCTCCCCACGCAGAGGCCGACTCAGAGCAGAGCTGCTTTGATTCTTCTCAATGAGATTAACTTTCAATAAAACCCTAACGAGGCTGTTGCTATTAATTGAAGGCAAATCAGATAAGAGTAATGTGGGTAAGGTTAGACAAAAGACGGTTTAGGACGGGATGGAAAAAAATAATCTCCGATAGTAAGATATGTGTATCTGGCATTGATAATAATGATGATGAAAATAGAAAAGATAGTATTTCACTCCAGGATGTTATCGTTTTTGCGTTTCATAACTCTCATTTTCTTACATTTGTCTGTGAGGAATCATCATTGCAGTAAGTCATATCTGTGTTGACCCCTGTGTGTGTGTGTGTGTGTCTGTATGTGTGTGTTTGTCATCAGACCTGGTGAGAGAAGCTATTAGGCAGAGGGAGTTGTGAAGGTAATCCCTTGATACCTCTGCTGCAGAACCACACCACTTTCTCTTCCTCTAGCTCTCCTCCTCCCATCACGTTGTCTTATCAGTGCAGCTGCCTAATGATGATGAAGCTGTGGACTCAGCAAACGAGTCAGCAAAGCATTACCTATGTTACACACACAGACACGTATTGCGTTATGGTTCTGGGGTGAGGCGCTGGGTTTATGCTTCAGCTCTCAGCACTGACAGGAGTGATTGGTACGTGATCGGTAAGTCGTGTTCGGAGGTCGTTCATGTGACACGAATGTGAGACTTAGCTATGGGAACGGAGGCTCAGCTCATGTTACTCGGACAGGATTGTAGAGGAGCTGCAGCCCAGGTTAGAAATACATATGTACTCTGGATCTGTGTGCTCCTGTTTTTCCATAACATCAAGGCTTATCGGACTGAGAACGATCTCATCAGTCAGTAACTGCACCTGAGGCCAGTTCCTTACATCACTGTGTGAAACTGGGAACTATACTGACACGACAATATCTTATTCTTCACAATTTCATTGTATTTCTTTTTAAAAGGAGTCATAGTCAGTCCTCTGTCTGAGGCACATGCCAGTGACTTGTTTTTTCCTTCTTGCCTTTGTAAAAGAGAAAAACAAAATCTTTAATACACTCAGAAATACAAAGGTGTATTTATTCCACTCAGGAGGGTGGATTAGTAAAAAGGACTACCTCCCCAGCTCACTCTTTCATCCTCTCTTTATCAGCAATACAATGTATTACTGTTGAAAGGAAACCGTGTTTCTGTCTTTTCCCTGTAAGACGCAGAGTGGGCAGCAACGGCTATGTTTCATCATTCATTGTAATTCATATTTATGGGCATATTGGTAGATAAAAGTGAAATCAGGAGTGTGTTAGAGAAAGAGAGAACTAAAGCCAGATTGGCGAGTTCAATTATTGAGGCTTTGTTGCAAGACGAGGATTGTTGCTTTGAACGAGTGTGGTGGATGCAGCTATTAAAAACTGACAAAGTCCAGGTGAAGCTTTGTGTGCAATGAGCAAATCCATCTTACTGACTCTATAAGTTAAAGTAGACAGTCCATCCCGCACTGTACGTCTTCCACTCACCCGTATAATATACATATATTAATGCTTTCATATGTGTAGCCTTACTGTCATCCTTCAAGGACAAAGTGAGCAGAGGGAAGACAGAACGGAAGACGAAGGAGAGACAGTATAATATTTGCATTTGCAACTAAAACCCATGGGTACTTACTGGATATGTCTCTGCTGCTTACTGTGCATGTTTCCCTCGCAGCAGATAGATAAGTACACATGAGCTCGTGCAACAGCTAATTTTAAACAGATTTAGACCAGGCAGACGCCACAGACCCACATCAGTGAGTGCCAACACAAAATTGAGTGCATGCAGCAAAAACCTGCACAGACGCTGCCATTGTCTCCCATTAGGAGCTATGAAATCTCATTAACGTGCATTAGTGTATTTGAGTAGGGACTTGTGCGGTGAGAAGAATGAATAAGGACTGAGCTCCGGTCCGCTCTAAACAATAATTTGTCTTCCATCAGCCTATTAAAAGGCAGCATCCAATGAAGGTTACAGTGGGAGGTAAACACGGATGGCAGCGAGTCACTTTGTGTTTGTGGTATTAAGGCTGAAGATGGCTACAGTGGTTTTCATCCTGTTGTCCCTTAATGACTAAGAATGTGATTAAGCGTGGGAAGTTTAGTGTGCTCACGAGTCTGCCAACATAGTGGATTTTGTCTTCAGATAGATTCACTGTACCTGTCTCTATCTGCTCCTTTGTGCCTCTCTTCCACTCGTATGTGTGTGAGAGTGCGTGTTGTGTGTCCTCGGGTCTCCAGTGGTCACAGTAAATTCAACTCTGTTGTCCCAGGCCTGGGGGAAGTCTCAGACTATACTGACTTGAGTGTACAGTGCTGAGCTCATAAGTCTGTATGTGTGCGTTGGAGCAAAAAAAGAGGAAGAGAGGAAAATCTTAGTGTGCAAATAATAAAAAAACACCATTTTAGAATCCTCTGAGCTCCAGTCTATAGATACATCTCCATGTGTGTGAGTGTGTGTTTCTGCGAGTGCGTTTCCAGGCCGCTCCTGCATGGCAGCGGCAGCAGCATCGCTCCATATCAATAAGTCATAACACGCAAGCCTCTTCAAATGTCACCTTAGCATCTCCTGCAACACATGGCAGACTTCACTTCTGCCCTGGAGACAACACACGCACACACACACATACAATCACGCACACTAGAAAGAGGGATAATCTGGACAGAGGTGATCAGAGAGAGCAGGTCGCAGTCAGGCACGGAAGTAAACTGAAACAGAAAATGGAGAGATGAGACCTCAAATAAATCAAAGAGATAAAAAAAATCTGAGTACCACGACAGTCTTTCTGTGAAAACACATTTAAATTCTCTAGATCCAGATTTTCATTTGTTCTGCACCAAATTGCATTCACTCAAATATCAGTCCCCTAAACATGTTGGATTCTTGTTCATCAAGATCAATTAATTATTCTCGGAGAACTCAAAAGGAACCTTGGAAGAACAATCTAATATCACAATATTAAAGAATGTGTCAAAATAATCCCTGGATCCTCCTCCTGATCCGGATTGGCACCAATATTTTGTTTAATTTCCCTGACACATACCTCATCTTTCCACCACATTTCATGGTGATCCCTCTATTAGGTTTAAACTAAAATGATGGAGAGAAAGCAACAAAATGAGCAGAGTAACAAAAGTGTCTATGCCACGGTTGCTTTCACTGCGACGGACGGACAGACAGATGGAAATAGTTGGACACATAGGCTGTATGTATGTAAGGAATCATGAGAAGGTGCTGATACAGCAGACTGCGTCAGAGGGGAAAGCCCCTGTAACTTTTAATGAGCTCATAGCCTCTCTGCGCAGAGCTATTTTTGAGTTTTGAGGGATATATTTCTTTCTTATTTTCTTCCAGTTGTTTCTATTCCTCTCCCAGAGACAGATCATGTGTTGGTGCGGAATGGACAGATGTCTTTTTCAGAAGGTTTATGTCGTTGAGCTGCTCGATAAGTTGATTTACATTTCAATGGCAACAGTTAATAAGTCAACTAATTTAAACTCTCATCTCAATATAGCGGTGAGCCTTGAAGTGAGTGGAGATGTGAGTGTATTAGAGAAAGTGAGTTCCTGCGATATAGAGTGTTATAAAGTGCATATCTCTCTGCTATGCTCATATGTTACTAGTACTTCAGGTGCGGACGCAAATACTGATTCACCAAAGTGGAAAGTGACCCCAGCAGGGTATCGTAAAGATGTTGTTATGTGATTATACCTATCAATGAAGAATACAACTTATGAATATGTGCTCTTTTTAAATAATAATTATATACAAAAAGGAGAAAATACTATGAACACAAGTTTGAATGTTGCGGATAAAAGACAAAATGTTATATCTTGTTAAAGCAAATCCAGGTTTCCAGGTTTGATTGTCCACGACTGCTGCTGATACTTGAGGCAATCCGGAGCGTCTCCGCGGCTGAAGTGGCCATTTGCGCTTTTATGAGGCATGTGATCTCCATGCCACTGCATATTATTATTGTTTTTTGTATGAGGCGCAGACACCTATTGTTATTCACACTCGCACACAGCATATTCTACTGTACCCTCTCCGCACCACTGACTCGTGAAATCGACTCATCAGTAATAGGTAGGTACAGAGAAAGAGAGAGAATGGAAGCAGTGAGGGAGAGAGAGGTAAAAAAGAAAGACAGACGATTGAGAGAAATAACAGAAATTAAAAAGAAGAAGTCGAAATAAAAATGTAGCTAACAATGAATTCTAAGTGAACTGTCTGATAATTCAGCTTGTTATTAACTTTGGTTCCTTTTAAAGAAACCACAGTGTGTTACAGGCTTCAGAATAATCGGCGAGATACAAAGAGAAAGAAATTGCACGCCTCAGTCATTGCTGAGTGTATGAAGGATGATATTGGAGGCCAGGTATTGATCGAGCTACACATCAGCTGAGCTCTAGAGACCTGATCAGACGCCTTGGAAGAGGCCCGGCACACACACACACTCACACAACACGCTGGCGGGAGTCAATAGTGAGGTATCAGTCAGTGTGCTAATGCAGTCAGGTCCTGGTGTAGGTCTGGATTAGCAGAACCGTTTCTCAGCCGGCACACACTCTAAATGGATAACGGACAGAAATCTGGGATTTAAAAGAAGTAAACGTTTTATCCGTCCATCAAGATCGTTTTCCAAACCTTTGTCGCACACGCCACCGCTTTTCAGAAAAGGTCAATGTTAGCTAATGATTAACTCCAGGCATTTAAAACGATTAAAGCCCCTGAAAATGGGATTTGACACATTTCACATGAATCAATTATAATAAACAATTATGACTATATGAGCAACAGTCAACACTAAGGGTTTGGAATTTATTTAATCAGGAATCGAATACATCATATGTTCTTCATCATTTGATTAGGGTTAGGGTTAGTGAATCAACTTTTGATCACTTCATAACAGCTGATGTAGCTCTAAAGTTTAATAAAGGCATTATATTCAGCAATCTTATGGCAAAAAAATCGAAGTTGTCGACCATGTCTGTCCCTCTGTTACTTTGGTTCAGTGTGTCTATTAAAGTAAATGTATTGTTACGTTGGCAGTTGGGGTTGAACAGCAACCAAAATGTGAAAACAGTGATGTGTCTAGTAATAGATTCCCAAAACGTTCCTCACTGACTTTGTTCACATGGACAGAACTTTCCAACTATTGACCTTATTCTAAATTAGAATATAAAATAAATGTTGATTGTAATGTTTGCCTGAGTTGCTAGTACAATTGCTCCATTCATATTCCTGTTTAAGATTTTCAGAGCACAGTCTGAATATGACTTGTAAACAAAATGACATCCTACTACTTGTTTACACTGCAACAGGCAGAGACAGGAAGTAACGTCTTAACTCTGCTGCAGAGATTGGTGTCCACTCTTATCACCAGGAATTATCTACACGTTGTCAGTGTCTTTTAACCAGGGAATATTGGTTTTCTTTTTGTCTTTTTCAAATTTTGCGTCCATCCTGTGCCAAAATGTCATCAACCACTAAACTAGCTCCCTGTGACTCCAGCGGGGGATCCCCTGCAGCGTTCCACATTGGATTGTCCTGGATTCTAATGACTTTATACCAGGAAGCCCGGCAGAGAAAGTCCGCAGATGATCAGGAGCCTCTCACTGGGACATACAGGAAAAACAGAGAATCTGCAGAGTTCAGTTCATGTCTGCCAGCAGCTTATGTTATCACGTCTACAAATCAGAAAGGGCAGTAAAACACTGTAATTCAGCCTGCACTAAAAGGGATAATTCACCAAACAATTGAATTCACTCATTATCTACTCACCTCTATGCCAACGGAGAGGTGGGTGCACCTGAACGGAGAGAGGTGGGGTGTTGCTTTTTCAGGTAAGATTGAGGTCTTACATACATATAAAACCACGCACACTAAGCTGCCTCTGTGTTTTTTATCAAGATTTGCTTTTCATTTCACCCCGTTCACAGAAATGTTCTCAGAGTACACCATTTGACCGAAGGCATGTAATCAAGCAAAGAACTGCTGATTTTCCTCACTCCCTGCCTGTCAGCTTTAAAAAATTTAAATACTGTTACTAGGGATGATTGACATCCCGTTATAATATAATCTTTGCTGCCATTGTAAAAAAAAATCTTGGTTGTGAGACTGAATTACCAACAAGCAAACATTTGACTGAAGACGGTGTTGGCCAGGCTTTGATATAAACTTAAACTAAAAAAACCTTCCAAAATATTAAACAAATTTTGTCAACTATTCTCCCCCTACAGTTTACTGACAACCTGTCCAGCTCTCGCAGCATTTTACAAAACGGCTTCCTGTACTTATTTTTTCAGTCGTCTCCATTTTTAAATGCAACTGTCATAGTAATACAGGGTTTTGAAGAAGGACAGAACAATAGTGAAGGGTCCAATAATGCACTTATAATGGCAGCACTTTTTTTAAAGCCATACCTCTATCTCTTTATAGTATCTGCTTCAGTGTTATTGAGAATTGAGTAATATATATATGAGCATTGAGAAAAATCATAAAATGTATGCCTATGTGCATCAAGGCCCTGATAAGTCTCCTAGCAGGTGCAAAAAGACCTGCACGCCGCAAGTGAGCACATGCACAATGCACACAGAAGCAGCTGATGGTGAATTGAGAGGCTGCTAATTAAATCCCTGCAGGATCCCTCAATCTATCCACACAAAAATGTCACATCCATGACAATGCTCATCTTACGAAGAGACCAAGAGCCCCGTCTGCGAGGTCCTGATTTATAGGTTTCTGTGCAAGTGTGGGTGTATGTGTGTATAAAGTATGTATGTGTGGATAAGAGCGAGAAGGTAGGTTAGAGAGTGGCCATCCATCAGCTGCAGGACAGGACTGTGGATGTGATTATAGCAGGAGGGGATCAGCTCTCCTGATTGATCTACCTCTCGCCTTCCTAGGTCAAAGTTCAAGAATGACCATTTGGCAATTTTCACTTGCAAAAACCCGTGCACAGCGCCATACATCTATAGAGAGCAAGTGTGTGTTTATCAGTACACTGTGTGTGTGTGTGTGTGTGTGTGTGTGTGTGTGTGTGTGTGTGTGCGTGTGTCAGACCTTCCTTACCCATATTTCAAGTGCTTTTAAATAATTCAGCAACACTGCTCTATGCTCTGGAAATATTAGATGAAATATTGAAATGTTGAAATTGCAACACAGAGCAGTCAAACGTGGAAGAGAAGAAAAGAGAAGAGAGTCAGATGATATAAGGGTGAGATCAGGATAAAATGAAGATGAGATGAGGGTAAAATGTAGAAGGGATAAGAATAAAATGAGGGTGAGATCAGGACTAGATGAGGATTGGATGAGGGTGGGATTAGCATAAAATGAGGGTCAATCAGGATAAAATGAGAGTGAGATGAGGTTGACCTGTGAGGCATTGATACTCTTACTCTTGCTCTACTAACACTGAGAAAAGAAATTGAAAACAGTGAATCAGTTTGTTGATTTTGTTTTTGTTATTGTGTTTTTGAATGTATGCATTCAAATATCTGATATGCAAATGAGTGACAGTTGTTTACCAATGTGGCCTCATTCAGAGGACTCCATGAAAAGGAGATGATTAATGTTGGAATAAATTCTCTGTGCACACAAATGAATACATTGTGGTCTGGTAATTCATCTGTAGCTATTAATGCTGCTATTGTGCTATGTGTACGGTGTGTATATTCTGCTGGCCCTTGAATTACATTTTCCTTGGAATAATAAATAAAAAAAAACTATGTGTTATGCATTATCATCCCTTCTAGGCTGTTGCCCAAAGCAACATACTGGAAGTGTTTTGCGGTGTAATACTCGTGCTTTGCTTGAGCTGCGAGAGCCTTCAAACCATCTTTGGGGAATTTCCGAGTGGTTTGGGTAAAACTGTGAAGATGCTTTCCACTCTGATCTTCCTCCCCTCTGTCCTCATCACTCTCTGTTTATCCTCCTCTAAATTAGTCTCCATCTCTCTCTCAGCGGGCTTCTCGCCCCCGCCAACCATCCTCCACCCATCTCTCTTTTTCATGTTGGCACCTTAGAGTGGGCAAACCACAGCTACAGAAACTAACACACAGCCAGGCATCCCCTCAGCCTTGCCTGGCATCACCGTTTATTTCTCTTTTGACACATTGAACCTCAGGCAATAAAGCTCACTCTGTGCCACTCATCCTCCCTTAATCTTTCTGTCTGCAAGCCGACCAAAATCTCTGTTTTCCAACCCTCCGCCCCTCTGCCCTTCTTTATCTCTCCCCGTCACCTGCTTTTTTATTGAGCTGCGGCCACCACATATCCCCCCCATACGCACTCTTGCCTGATTTTACCCCTCTCCCCAATGCAGAACTTTCCATAGCCCCCTCCCCCCTAAAATTGACAAGTTCTTCACTTTCAATTTACAAAAACAACGTATCTCCACCAGGTCCTCTGTCTCCCCCCTCTGACACCAACATAACCTCTGATCGATAGCTCTCATGTGGCAAACAAACAACAGCAGCGGCCAAACATTTGCCAGGCTACAGTACACAGTGCTGTTTTTCAAGCATTTTGAAGAGGGGGAGGAGAAAGATGAGGGCATTGAAAATGGATTCCTAAACGGAGTGAGGCCCATGGGTCACTTCAGACTGACATCAAAAGCTGTGCTCTCACACTCACTCAGGACATATTGCTAATGGGGTACCTCATGGGCTCCACTTCCTCACCAGCATTCACCTCTAAACTCTAAAGTTCTCCAGGGAGATGTTTGATATGATCAGCCTCAGTTCCCCCCCCCCCCCAGTGAGGAACTTGGTGTGCTCTTGTGCAGAGTGACAGGCATGTTTGGAACGGGCTGTTTGCTTGACCGTTCTGAAACTGTAAAAGAAGCCTGAAGTCATTGAGACACGACAAGTAAGGACCCGCTGCCAAACTTATTCCACATAACCCTGAAGCTGCAACAACGCTGCTGCACAAAGAGCTAGTCACCTGATTATTCAAAGTTCAGTGGAGCTTTTGAGAGTCTTCTACTTTCCAATAAAAGCACTTTTATTGACCAATGTGTTTGGGACCTAATTTTGAACATTGGCTATCTTTTCCATTCATTTGAATAGTGGCGCCCAGAGGTAAATTTAATGTAAATTAAAGTTATTCTCTAATATTCATATTTTCTATATTCATATTAGTTATTTGTCTTATAGATGGACAAATCTATTGAATGCCCAAAATATTAGAAAAAGGGAGTAAATAAGAAGTAAATAGTTAGTAAATATATATTGTTTCTTTTTATTGCCTTATGTGTGTTGCATTTATTGTGTATCTATGTTTTTATGTTCTATGTTCATTGTATGCACCAATTACCAGAGCAAATTCCTTGTAGGTGTAAACCTACTTGGCAATAAATACTTTCTGATTCTGATTCTGATTTAAGGTAGAGTGATCCCAACAGGCCAATGTGAAAGAGTCAAACCAAACAAATAAATCTCTCCTCAGGGTGGATGATTGTAATGACCTATGATCCCATTGTGTCAGACTGAATTCTGAAGAAGAGAAAGTGTGAGGGTGACAGATACCGGAGTCTGCCGTGCCAGCGTGCTGCTGTGGGTGGATGTGCGGTTATTTGCACAAGGATCAATTTGCATGTAACCTTATTATGCTGATGGGCTGAACGTGTGGATTTAGATTATAGTTATTGTCAAGGCGAACCAGCTCCTCGAGGACAACAAAACTCGGCAACAATAGCTACTGATTATAGCCAGAACTGCTGAGGTCTAGTTGCATCTAGGAAAGCAAAGTATTGTGTGTGCTCGTATCAGTTAATAAAACAATGCTTCTGCCAGCTGCAGTGTGTGTCTGTGTGTGTGTATGTCTGTGTGTGTCATTGTGTACAAGACTAAGTACAAATCCTGTGTATGTCGTTGGTTTGGTTTCCTGCAGATTTAAAATGTTACTGACTGAACAAGGACATGATACGTGACCTTTCTCCGGTGGTGAGCGTAATGACACACAACCAGGGGGCTGGTGGTTTCATTTGGCAGTAACCATGGCGATGATGTGCTTGTCACACAGCTATCTATGGGAGCCCAGACCAGCACCACCTGCCGAGAGGGCAAGTGGCTTGGCACGGCTAGGGCTTGTATCAGACGTGGCACCAAGACAGTCGTGTGGACACAGCCCTCCAGGCTCTGCCAAAGAGGCTTAAGCTACATGTGTGTGTGCTTATGAGTCACACTTCGAATGCGGAGAACACTTTCAGTTTATGCACTCAGTGATTTTAAAAAGTACAGTAACGTTTGATAAATAAACCACAATTTATAAGGTGTGAAAACCTGCATGTTATTTCAATAGTTTTCAGGGGCTTTGTTTGATAGTAAAAAAAAAGACACATTTCAGATTTGATCAGCATAATTAGGGTTGCAAAATTCAGGGAATATTCAAAGTTGGAAACTTTCCATGGGAATTAATGGGAATATAAGTGAAAATACGGGAATTAACGTGAATAAACTGGAAAATATGTGGGTAATTTATGCTAACCGTATTTACCTTGTGACATGAAAATAAACATTTTGTTTTGTCATAGGCTGATTTGAGCCCTGAAGAAACTTTGGGCACTTGACTATGTGCTTCTGGATCTGTGTCATTCTTAACAAAGGTCTTTGCAGAGTATTTGCAAATGTACACGGCCTTTCCTTCTACATTGGCTGGGGTGAAATGTCTCAACACATGAGATAGTGCCCGTGGAATTGTTCTGTAGAATAAAAAGCTTGTAAAAAAACACTAATGCAGTGCCAGAGATATATATACTTGGCCAAACAATTGGAATCGTCTTTAAAAATATTTTACAATTGATGGATAAATGAATAGAAAGAGGCTAGATGGACAGATGAACAATCCTCAATCAGCATGCTAATGTATTTTCCCCAGTAATACAGCAGGCCTCAGTAGCCCTGCTGTAGCGTGCAGGATGCTGGGAACTATCTGCGCATGTGATGGAGAAATTCAACGTGCAGTGTGAGCTGCATTCCATAAATCTTTAAAATAGAGTTTTGAATGATGTTTTTATTGCTCAGCGTTTCATTTGAGCTTAAAGTTTTTCTTTTCAAAATTCCAAAAAATCCCGAGCTTAACTTCCCGCAAACATTTTCCACACCTTTGCAACCCTAAGCATATTCCAATTAAATCTGTATGTGTGACTATTTTAGAATTGAAATTATGTCCTAAAAATGTCTTCCCACAGGCAGCATTCAGCTATAGGCCTAGCAGTTGTTTATTTATCGTTTTTACAGCTCCTGACAGAACTGAGTTTGGTATTTTTTCCAACTCCACCTCCAGTGACTGACAGCCTCAGTCTATATGTGGGCACGCCTGCGTGTGCTTGTACATTTTATCTTGTTTTTATTCACCATCTCAGTGCTCAGCAACCAGGAGCTGCCTCCACGTCTGTCTGCGTGGGGTGAATGACTCTGTGGTCTCCTGGACTCCATCTTCCTGGAGGCACTCTTGGCTCATCTATCATCGCCTGCTGACTCCGGCCAAACCCAAACAGTGTCTCCTTTCTCAACAAGTTTCATTGTCTCGCCTCAGCCCTTCCCGTCTTGAGACATTTGTGAATTCACAGTCACGCAACAACACACCGCACACAAATCCTCCCAGAAACAACACACAAACACACACACACATATGTACATGTAGCATTTCTGGGAAAACAGAATTTTCTGCATCCACCCATCCCTTGCGCTCACGCTTGAATATAATGCAATCAGAGCCAGATCACACACGGACAAACTATCCATCTTTATCACTTTTACAAGCAAAAAAAATTCCTCCCTCATTCATATGTACATAAACAAGAAACCATACATTCATGCAGTGACAGGGAGATAAACAAATGCCAGGAATAGAATAAATAAATTGAAATACTACACCCTGCTCCTTATCTCCCACCTCGCCTGTAAAGAAATACATGGCCTGATTTGCAATTCCAAATGAGGGATGGGGTTATGGGGGGTGTGGATGGTGGAGAAAATCAGTAAAAGAGTAAGCAGGAGATAGGGAGATCCAGTTGGAGGGGTTCGCTTAGGTTGTATTCACTCTCTTTTCTTATCAGAAGCCATATTAAAGCTGATAGTCTCCCTCATTCCTACTCCCATCACCCCCATCCCCCTCCTGCTCAAGCAATCGGGCCGCTCTTCTCATCAGAACACTATTGCCAGTGTGGAGATGAGATACCAGATAAATAGGTGCGTCAGGAGAGGGTTGTCATGTGTCTTTCCATGATGTGTGGCCGAAAAATGAACGGCGTGTGACTGTGTGAACTTATTCTAGTCGTGACGGGAAAACTGCCGCGGTAATAATAAATGGAAGACGGAATCATGGTGTCCAATTGAAGAGTGAGCAGAGAGAGCTGGAAACAAGCTCTCAAGAGTGAGCCGCTGAGGAGCCAATGTAAAACCGGTGACATTTCCATTCGCCTGGGTGAACTGTAGATAAGGTCGCCGGGATTCATGGTGAATTGATGATAATGTTGACTGACTGTCCGATCAGCTGTGGAGAATTCAATTTACATATGTGACGCTGCAGCAGGGAGTAGACGAGTCCTAGCTGCTCAGTGTCAAGGACATCAAACTCAAAGTAAGGATGTAAATGAATATGAGCGGATACATAGCTATATCAAAAGGCGTAGGCTTGTTGAATAATGTAGACCATAAAGTGAAATAAGGTCCTATTAACCATCAGGGGAAACCATCATAGTTCACGGTGCTACCTCGCCTTAATGATTCTCCTCGGGCCGCTGGGGCCAGCCATCACTGTCACTTTCTTTATGAAGGGTAATGGGATCAACCATTTGACCTTTTTCCTACCTTGTAACTTTATTAGCATCCATGGCATTCAGCCATATCCTCATACTGGGAAAGATCAGATGGGTTGATTTGGGCATTCAGGGAGCTTGAGGTTTGTCTCATCAAACTGCCTTAGCTGAGGTCAGATGAGCACAAACGGGCAAGAGGGTTTTGAACACTGGTATTGGCTATGTTGCTCATGTTTGACCGTCCCCAAGGAGGTTATATTTTCACTTTGTCTGTCTGTCGGTTAGTTTACAGGATTTCTCAAAAAGCACTGGATGGATTTCCATGAAACTCCATGGAGGATGAGGGGTCAGGAAAAAACCCATTGACTATTGGTCCAGATCTTCGTGAATGGGTGGATTCTGGAATTGTGTTTCACTCTCTCTGCAGCGTTTCAGACTAAATTCAAAGAATCTATGACGGTATCACCTCACTCTCACACACATCCGATTCTGAGTGACAGGTGCACAGACTGAAGTTATTGTGTGAGAGAGAGAACTGCATTGTCTACCACTTGCATGTATCTGCACAACTGCAGCTGAAACGTGGAGACCTGTCTATGTGGATGGTAAAAACCGCGCTAAACACCGCTACAATGCAACAATGGAGCAAACAACCAAGTGAGAGATCCCTTCAGTTATGAGGAGTGCAAAAAAAAATCTGCATTCATTATGAAACTGTGGCTGGACAAAATATGGCCAGCTGCCACAGTCAAATGGTGTGCACTTCACAACACCCTTCTCTCTCCCTTGGGTGATGCAGTCTCGACCCTGCCCTTTAACTTTTATGCACATTTTCCGAGTACATAAAAGAGTGCTCCAGTGATTCAGCATTGCACTCCAATAACATTGTCAAGCTCATGGTGCACAGTCTAGAAATGAAAAAATATCAAATTTTATGCTGTGGAACCAAAGATAATTTTGTAGTTTATTTGAGCCATTCTTCTTCCTTTTCAAAATCCAACACCTACAATACGAACTCTGCTGTTTGAATGCTGACAGTTTGCAAAGAGAGAGTGGTGTGTAATTCCAGAAGCAGTTAATGTTGCCTCAAGCAGAGATGAGAAGTGTGCCACAGAGGTCTGGTACACTCACTTCTTTCGTACTTTGCACTCCCAGATTTGTATTTATTTTAGAAAAAATCTTCCTTTTCACCCGCAGTCTCAGGCCCCAACTGACGCTGACATCAAGAGTCATCACTTAAGGCTTAATAAATCAGATTTCACAGAGCTCCCTCTGGAGCCACAAAATACTTTGCACAACTCATGATTTTTGATTTTTTTTACATGTGCGGTGGTTCTCCCCAGGACCTGTAAACAGACTTTGATTTCTAAAATCAGTGAAGTATTAATGAACACTCTTTAAAGTAGCATGGTGGCCTGTACTCAAGTGGCTGTAAGCTACAGTATGTACATGTGCTATAGATCAAATAAATTACAAAGCCTTTTTAAAATGAAACAAGGACAGGTTTAATCTTTGGAATCAGTCAATACAGGCAGAGAGACTTATATACAGGCAGCACTTAGCCGGCTCCCTGTGGTCCAGGCTGGAAGTTTAAGAAAGTAAACTTTGACTGGTTTCACTGAAGCTTTAAAGCCCCCATGAAATTTGTCAAAATTCCAAAGTATCTCCCTTCAACACGAAACAGTCATGAATAAAAAAGCAAGAGTGAAAGTTACAGTAATGTTAAAAACACCCTTTAGTGTTTTTTTTTTTACTATGGTTTTAACATTCAAAAACTCTGCTTGTGTGTTTCATGAGGACTGTTTGTTTTTGAAAGAAACTGCCACATCAACTGTGCAAGTCACTTGAATGCATTTATGTTCTTTTGGTTCCTACTGGCATCAAGACACCTCATCTCATAGCACAGCGGTCGGCAACCTGCGGCTCCGGAGCCGCATGCGGCTCTTCAGCCCCTCTGCAGTGGCTCCCTGTACAGTGCATGCTGCGCATATTTTTCGCGGAAGGTGAACTTAACGAATCAGTTCTTTCATATGATGAACGTGAGTGAACGTAGCGTTCACGCTCATTTTTTTAAATAATCATCGTATCAGGCCATCATGAAATACCAGGAGCGGATGAATGTGTGTGTGTGTGTGTGTGCGCGCTCCCAGATAGCCGACAAACACACAGAGCTCTTACATGTATGCTTGATATGTGGCGAGGAATTAGCAAACAATAAGAAATGTAATGTTGAAAGATATTTCCAGAGCAAGCACACAGCATCTGCTGAAAAGTACCAAGCTGGAGATGAGCAAAAGAAGCTGAGTTCTGTGTTTAATTTATTCCAAAGTAGGCCCACACATGTATTTTGTTCTCCAATTCATACGAGTTTGGTGTTTTCCTTTTTTGTAACAGGTAAAAATAGCAGTTAAATTGTCAACAGTTTTTTTTATTGTCGTTCTATTATTTAATAAATGCAAGAAACTATAGTTTTTATATATATTGTATAACTATGTATATATATATAACTTTATAACCTGTGTTATCAAATGTGTTGTGCGGCTCCAGACAGTTTTAATTTGGGGGAAGAGGGGGCGAAATGGCTCTTTCGATAGTAAAGGTTGCCTACCCCTGTCATAGCATATTAAGCTACAAAGCCTCTTTACAAAAGTCCCTTTAATTGATTTAACAATCATGTCGCAAGAGGATATGTTTTTGGGATGAAGCTCAGCTCTTTAAATATTATTTTGTGTATATATATTATATTGTGGTCCTGTGTATATCTAAAGTGCAATTGTGTGTAAAATTGTGTGTAAAAGTCAAATTTTATAACTCAGATCACACAAGCAGATTTATATTCACCACTGAGGAAGTGTGTGCCTGTGTGGAAACCTTTGTGCAAAACCTACGTACCTCATCTGAAATTATTCTGAGATGCCTGCTGCACTCTTAACCTCGCAGAGCCTTGATGGAGTGCAGCATGCGAATGTGTTGACACTGCTGTCGCCGTGCGGAGAAATCCCAATCACGGCCAACCTCAACACACAGACGCGACTGCGAGACACGCCGACTCCTCATGACTGCAAACGTTCGACACCGCACTGGTCTGGAGCCTGAACACACGTACGCACGCACATACTCGCGGCAGTGACACCAATTTTAAAAGACCGATTTGACTGGATGCTGACAGACACAAACAATATTTCCAATACCTGACACCAGCGCAGCAAGACGTCAGGGGACATTTGAAATTGCAAAGCTAAAAAAAAGCAGACACCACCTTGCAGAGTTTTGATTGACAGCATCATTCTTAACAGCATAATGTTTTCTGTGTACACAACTGGCAAATGCACACACTTAGATACTGGACAGTGTTCTTACTCGATGAGTGCAAACAACCAGGGCTGCAGCAACAACAACACAGGCCACTGAGGTCATGACCTCAGTATTTTGTTTTGAATGCTTTTGTTTTTGGCGAGTGAGACACTTTTAAAGTCATGCAGTGGAGTTTCATGAAGGCTGACACAAATGTTTTTATTACTTGATATCCTTAAATTTTAACATCTTAATACTTTTCAAAGAGATTTTGAATTCCAGGAAAAGAGAGCTTTTACAAAACCAGGATGTAACTACTGGTTTTGAAGAAACAATAACTTTTAGAAAGTTATATTTCAAATAAAGACTTAAAATCCAACCAACACTTCCACCCAGGTTACAGCCGGTGTTTGTGGTGTTGATAGAACGGTCGTTTCTATCCATGACAACGGGATTTATAAAATCCTGGCCACAAGCCTGCATACATCCATATGATACCCCCCAGGATTTTCTTATCTTCAAGACAGCTTGTTCAAAACCAGACTTTTGAAATCAAAACTCTGCTTTGCTCTGTGAGAAAAACATGTTTCTGAATTATACATTTTGACATTTTGCACCTACAGCGCTCACACAGTGCGATGATAACATAAACAAAGCACGCACAAACCCTCTACAGCACATCTGTGCTTAGAGAATGCTTAATTCTCCCAGGTGTCATGGGGACTGTGTTTGCCACTGATCTGTGTAACCCCGCTCCCCACAACCTCTTCAAATCCTAATGGCTGCTTGCCAGCGTCAGACAGCTGAGGGTAAAGGGACCAGCAACCTTAAAGAGTGGATAATATGATGATGTGATCATAACTTCTAATTAAAATTCACTTAGGAGTTTATAACCTCTTTGCTCAAGGGCAGGCTGAGGAGAGTGGTAGGGCCATATATAATCATCACTAACACTGGAGACACACTGTGAGCTATGATCTAAAGGACTAACATTCATGAACACTTTGTGTTTCTCAGTTTGACACGGACAAGCAGTGCTGACAACAATGCACTTTTCTTCACTCTGGAGAAAGAACAGAAGAGAGACTTCAGTTTAGTTGCCTTTATTTTCTGCTTCGTGTTAAATGAAGTGGTATCACTCCTGATCAGCTGTAGCTGTGGTCTCCTCTACCGTCCAGGAGGAGTTTAATTTATTTTAATGTCCAAATATGTGCAATTTAGAGCTTCTGCCGTTAGGACAGGGCAACAAGGGGATGGAGATTTTCTGCCCTTTACTTGTTCCAAAAAACAAGCACCCACACACACACACGCTTAAGCCAGTGGGTAGGCAATTTTAATTAGCTATTAGACTGGTGACCTGACTAAATAATAAGGTAAAGCGTGCTGCCTCCTGGCCATAAACAGCGGGGCCAGCTGGGGGTTAAAAACAAATTGACAATCTTGTTATTTTTTTAACTGGCTGCAATTGGCAGTGCTTGTGGCCGGTCATCTCGGCCTGAGTTAAATTAAACCTATCGACAGCGTGTTTATCTCTCTCACTCCATCACCACCGCATCTTCGGAGCTGAGGCTTCCAGTGGTGATTACACGTTGGGAAATAGAATCAAGGATAATGGGACTCAGGAGTGACAATACGGAAGAATGGTTTAGAGCAGCTACATTACCGCTGCAACGCTCCACCCTTCCTCGTCCTTTTGTTTTAATGATCAGAAGCACTGTTGCTCACTGAGTACAGCAAACAATACTGGCTGCGGGATGAACTGTAGCCCAATGTTCCCATTATGAAAACTTGTTTGGCCGAAAATGATAGTTTCCACTGTTCAAACATCCACAGAAATAAATTAGTGGAACCTAAATGTTATTTTTACCTCTGAGCCATGCAATACTCACCTGAGCAATCCAAAATGGCCGAATGTAACCAGACTAAAAAGGATGCAGCAGCTAGCGCACCACTGTGCCAAGAGTGTGAATCCTCCATTTCACACCACCATCGGTGTGATTAACAAACCGCGGGTGGGCGACTTTGATAACGCAGCAATGCATGATGGGAGAGAGTCCCTCTGACATGGTTAAAAGGCAGAAAGTGGGGAGGAAATAGAGACTAAAGTGGCCATGAGAGGAGCAGCTTCTAAAGGTAAAAGGCAAGCTGTAAAAGCTGTTCTCAAGGATTTTAGAGCCATGTTATTTAGACTACTTTGGCCAAAGTGCTCCACGCGGGAGAGTGTGATGCTGACAGAAACTCCATCCACCACAGGCGAGGGAAAGTAATGGACGGCATTAACAAGAGGGGCCCTCAAGGTTTTCAAGGTTCGTTCGACGGGGGAGACTCCAACGTGTCCCACAAGCTATTTCCTTTATATACCTCTTTGTGAGTGTGTGCGTGGAGGTATGAAAGATGCACTCTGGTCTCAGACTGACCTTGAGGACATACAGGGAGTGAATTCACACACCATTCACCTGGAATTTGTATTCATATATTCCTTCACATGCCCACACACGCATTTCCAGAGCTGTGATGCACATACACAGAAGCAGCTGCTCAGACACTTAAAGCTTTCGATGTATTCACACATGCTTCAGCTGCTGTTCTGGCATCCAGCAAGAGATTCTCATATTTTGAAGTGAATATCTGTTTGAGCTGGCACCGAACCAGACAACTGCATAATGTTTAAAGATGAAGAGAAAACATGACAGGGAAGCACTGTTAAAAAGCAGACGTCCTCTCCTCTAGCTTCTCCTCCCTTTCCAGGTGCTTTAAGGCTGCTGGTATTTTTAGCTCACTTGTTTAGAGCAGAGCATTCCCGCCCTGACACAATCCATATTTTGACTGATGCTCACCCAGGCCCTCAGGCTAAATGAGTGTGTGAGCGTCTTCATGTGTCACTTTGTCAGTGTTTGTCCTGATAAGAACAGGAAGGAACTCTGATAGCTTCATGGATGTCACCAGGATTGATGAATACTGGATTTATTAGCCAGGGCACAAACAAAATGCTATTTGGACCAGTCATTAAAATCAGTTTTTTGAGATTTTTATGTACAGGTGATGCAATAAATACTTTTCCGCTACCTTCTCAATGCTGCACGGATTAAAGCCATTTTTTTCATCAATAAATTAACAAATAAAATACAAACAATTAAAAAAAAACAATGGAATTGTTGGTCAATATTATGTGTACACTCAGTAACTGCTAGGTGTACCTTAACTGTTCCACAGCTAACTAGCAAAACTCACATGAGCTTGCTAACGTGACAGATGAAGAAAGAGGTAAATAAATTATGGTTGACATATTTGACCTAGCACCTAGCATGTTGTTGGATTGAAAATCAAATTGCATTGCACAAAAATAAAATTAAACTCAAATTACAAAAAGTTCTGTTGATAAAGCTAGCCTAAATAGCTTTGGTTGAGGTTAGCATAATATGACATTTCCCCCACATGCTTAATAGTGTACTGCTAACTATGACGCAAAATAACTTAGGATTTGAAGCTGTAGTGAAAGTGTCTGTACAGAGAACCCGCTGTTTTGCGCATGTGTCTAAGGTGAACTCTGGCTTATGAAAATATAGAAATTAAGATTCAAGGATTTACAGATTGGCCGGTGTAGATTATCTATGTCATGTTCATACTTAGCTGCTGTTTGAAGGACATGAATTTCCGGTGCAAAACAAATAGTGTTGCACCACTAACAGTTTCTGGTTGGCCTCGGATACTTGGTTGTCTACATTTCATTTTAACGGGTTTAAAAACAAATACAAACGAGGGCTTTGGGAAATTTCCATTTAAACTGAAGACAGGACATGACCTCAGTTGTCTTGCAGTTGCATTTGTTTAGTCCCTTTTTGCAGAGAGACAACCTATGACTCCCCCAAACTCATCAGGTATAATTATATTCCAATAATAATGACCCATGGGGTATCCTTTCTTAATCTTGGTAATGCTTTTTTTCCGCTCCCTTTAATTTTATTTCTGGTTTCACTCAGCCTCTGAAGATCATTATCTCAATGTGCCACAGAAAAAAATCTGCCAGCTCTCTCGTTACACGGCTGCACGACTCGCTCTCAGGAGGAATATTCATACAGCGTATCACCCTACACCATCACATAATACAATTATAAATACATACAGCCACCCAGGGAGTAGCGCTGGCATTAATGTTAGATAAAACAGCGTCTATTTCATTTCCCCTAAAGGCGGCTGACATCACCACTCATTTGCAGTGTCGGGAAACATGTTTACCGGGCACTTCACAATCATCAGTGGCAGCATTTTGTATACACAAGTGCAGACGACACGATGTGAAATGTTCGGGGGTGCTTGAAGCATGTACTAAATAGAATAATTGTGTGCTGATAGCTGCCCTACATGTGGCCATGCTCGCATTTGGAAATGTCTAAATATAGACAGTAAGCAATGTGTGTGTGTGTGTGTGTGTGTGTGTAAATATACAGTACACACACAATAAACATTACAGCCCGCTGAAGTTGAGCATCATGAAATACATCTACTGAAGGTTCAGTCTCCTCAGTGTAAAACCTGCCGCAGATTGATGGTTTGTTAAATCTGATAAGCCGGACTACAGCTCATTTATCTCAACTGTCGGAGGCCTCCCCATTTCTCAAAATTACAGCCTCGCTTTCATCAGATCTTTTTATGAAAACCCCAAAAGAATATGAGTGATTCGCACAATAAAGTGTCACAGGCACTTAAGCTGGACCTCTCCGGGCTGCCGTGTGGTTCCTTCTTTTATCTTTATCACATATTGGTATTATCTTCCTCGCAGTTCATCTGCTTGCACTATCCAGGACAGAACACCCTCTCCACCTGACTGCCTGCCTGTTGTCCTTGAGGCAGAAGCAAAATCACATGCAGTTTAATGAGCTTCACTCCATTTTCAAACCTGATACTGCTGAATGGGCCGTTGAATAAATTGGGAGTGCATGTGCAATGCAGGGGGAAATTATAGACATATTAAATGACCACGGACTGGGTCATATCATGAATAGCATCAAAGTAACAGTTCTGGTGACAGCGGCATATCGACTCTGCAATTGACAATTCTTCAATTTGAGTGCCTGTAATTACTGTATTAAAGAACATGCTTTACCTACTAAGCAACAATTAAAAAAACCCTGTTAAATGCAGGGAGATCGTTTTAAGAAACTGTGTCTGGATTCAAATTGATAAAGATGAAATGTGTAAATTAAATAAATTGACACTTGTATTTAAATGATATTAGCCTTTACTCTCTACGCATTCCAGTGTCTTTCAACTGCACAGAATCAGAATAAGACATGTTAATAAACCAAGTGAAATATTAAGCCTTTTAAGAGTCAGGAGCTCTAAAGTCAGGATTTATGAACAAATTATCATGCAAGCTAAGGAGGATCAACATGATCTTTGGAGACATGTTCATATACTGCATCAGCATTCACCTGCTTTCATGGATCCTCTGGTGCACAGTGGCAGCTTGCGAATACAATGCAGGCAATGCTATATATCATTAAATGACAGATTGGGGACCTTATCCTCAGATTTTGCTGGAGTCAGCAATGTTAGTGGCAGAGATTAAGGGTCATAACTACAAGGTCTTCGACAAAATGATGTTGTGCACTGGACTCTGAACGCTGCTGTGACTGATGTCGTCTTTAGCCTTTGTTTCATGGACGCAGTGTAGTTGTTAGCGCCCCCAAATATGTCATCAGTGCCATGTCAAGGCCGTTCAACCCCATAGTCTTAAACGCTCGCCACATGTGTGAAAGCAAATATAAAAAACAGCCAGTCACGTGTATGTGTGCACACAAAACCTCTATCTACCACCCACAGCCTGGCAGGCAGGTAGCACATCGGTAAGGTCATGTTCTCCACCGCTGCACTCTTAAAGATAAGGTGTCAAAACAAAACAGACTATATTGTAACAAATGCAGAAACTTCCCAGAGCAGGGGATCAGTGCTGACCCCAGCAAGAAGAAATGCCGAGAGCGGGTAGAGAGATCGAATGCAGAGAGATGGAGAATAGGATAATCCAGTAACAGTCAGTCTCCCAAGAGGGGGGGGGACTGGGAAGCCTGAAGTGGAAAACGTCACATAAACCTCTCTTTCTGTACTTTTCTCTTATCACCTGTTTTGCTGCCATCTCCGAGTCAATCCACAAAGAGGAAGTAAACAGATTAGCTTGTTCACCCATCGAAGGGGATTACATGTACCCATTTCCTCCATCCGAGAAAGTTCAAACTAGATGAAAATGTGTCTGTAGAGAATTAAGATGAATGAATGAGTGATTGAGGCTTCAGAAAAATTGGCTTTTCTGTGTCCCCGTCAAATTTACTTAGCGTGAAAGCTCTGATATGTATTTGTTTATATTTGATGTGACCTTAAAAAATTTTAAAACAAAGTTTTCAGAATGAAAGCCTGTTTTCAAACAATATAATCTCCACAGATACATGAACTGAAGAATTATTGAACAATGTATTAGGTGTGAACAGACTATAATGTTCATTGAGATTTTACAATAAACCGATCACACTTATCGTGGAATTTATTCTGTAGAACTCTCACCAGACTGATTTTTGGTTAAAATGTCCATACTGGTCTTGAATCAAAAGAACATTGAAACCAGCAGACTGTGGACATAAAGCCAATCCCCTGTGAATTCAGTTCACTTTTTGTTTAAAAGTCAGCCTCTAGTCTTGTTCTGGCTTTGATGTTAACAAGCCTTGTTAATTGCCATAGTGGAGCTGCTGGCTCCAGTGCTTACAATAATTATCTGGCCTTCTGTGGAGGCCTGTCTGATGTATCTGAGAGCTTGGAGTGGGTAATAAAGAGCTGTATTAGTGCTGTTTGCTATTTGACTGATTGGAGCGACGCTTGTTTGAATAAAGCAACTGGGTGGAGGTTTATTGATGCTGCTTGGCTGTATGTCAGTGAGTGGAATGGATCGTAGCTCTGCAGTTTGAATTTAGATGATTTTCAGGACAATTGGCAATTAAACTATTTTTGAGTGAAATATGATGAAAAATGACATTCGGGGAAAGAGATATATTTTTGCAAAACCAACATGCCCTAGTAATTTGCAGTAATTTGCACAAATATATTAGATAATTAACTGGTATTTGAATGATCCCTGTAGAGAGACTGAGTGACTGGGGAAATTGGGAAAGGAGTACAGCGATCAAAAATTACAAATAATAACTAAACCCTGTGTTATCTATGAAGTGTTAGAATTAGTGTGTGCATTTTTGCCTTGTCAAAAAAAAGTATTAGTTAATGATGTTTCATGGACAGCAGGAGCCCCAGCTGGGATTTTTGAAATACTAAGTTCATGAACACACCACTTACAGTCTGCGCTCAAACAATCAGATGCTTTTGTTAGTTCCATTGGCCCGCACTGAATCAGGAAAAAGGGCATTTGTCCACTCTGCTCCCACCACATGGAACTGGCTGCAAAAAGATTTTAAATTAACCAAATGATTTCTTTGAACGCTTTTAAATCTACGATGAGAGCATTTCAGACCACTTCTTCTACTTGTATATGTTTTTTATGAATTTTAATTTACTTGTAATTGTTTTTATATCATTTTAATTTCTGTTTATATGTTGTGAGTGTAATATTGTGAGTGTACATATGTTATGTGTTGCTGCCTCTTGGCCAGGACTCCCTCGAAAAAGAGGTTTTTAATCTCAATGGGACTTTCCTGGTTAAATAAAGGTCAAATAAAAAAAAAAAAAACTTGCTCATCGGTCTTAAATACGTTTAAACAAAGACCAAAGCTCTTGAATGGGATATAACTGGACTTTCATTAAACATTTATTCAGTTGAAAAAAATGCTTCTTGCCGAGAGTTACAGTACATGAGAATGTGGATATAACTCTCAGGTTCGTCCATTAAATTTTATACAATAATATTGTCTTTTGCACACTCTGTCTACATATTCTTACACTCATAGTATATTATATTATCTATTGTATAGTCAAATACTTATATTTATACCTCTACTATATATCATATCATATTATATCATACTCTTTGTATATTTTTTGTATATATAAGTCTATATATACATATTTACACATGTGTACATGTTATTATTATTATATTACTATTATTATTATATATACTGTTGCTGCAATTATTACTATATGCTGCTATTATATTGGTATAATTATTACTATCATATATAAATATATATTATGTTATATTATATACTATATATACTGTACTATCTTTATATACTGTCTAACAATACCATTACCATCATATCATCAGTACTATTACCATCATCTTGCCACTGCACCTTATGTACCTATTTATCTTGTGTTTCTGTTTTTATTCTTTCTACCTCAATATTTTTTATTTTATTCTATAGTGTTGTGTTTTATTGTATTCAAATATACCGGCTGCTATGACGACTTAATTTCCCTTCGGGGATGAATAAAGTAATCTATCTATCTATCTATCTATCTAAATGTGAAGCAACAGCTAGCACCTTGTTAGCTTAGCACAAAGCCTGGCAATAGCAATATGTGTAATACATACCACATGAAGGATTACGGTAAAAGCCTTCTCCTGTTTTTGGGAGAATTGTTGAGGTTTCTGTCAAGTGGAAAATTGCAATATCACTGCAGTTTGAACAAGGACATGAGCTCATTGTCCTCAATGGTAGTTACAGCCCAGGTTTCAAGTTGTTTGCTGCTAAGAGAGCTATATATATTTTTTTTTTCTGCTATATGACCGGGTTAAATTACAATCATAATGCTCAATTTTCAAAAGACATTATGAAATGACGATGAATCACTAGTTGACAAAAACTAACATACACCTGGGACTGGATGACTGTCATCAACTATCAGGGCAGTAAAAAGGATACATAGTGTTAATATATTTGAGTGTGTCCATCTAGGGAAGGTCTTTTTTACAACAAAACAACATAACAGTACAGCTACAAGTGTGATGAAAGGTGATCCTGGGAAAATCCAGTGTATTAACAATGTATAAACAGAGAGCTCTAAAGATGGGGACAAGTTAATATTTAAAAATTCGAAAGGAGCATGGATATTACTATAATAACTCCAGTCAGTTGCTGACAATATTGTTGTGGGAACTTGAAGTTTACTTCCATCTTTAACATAACTCCAGGAGAAACTCCCACTGAACATTATTTGTTTTGCAGAGAGCCCCAACACAGACGCAGCATCTACTGACATCAAAACCCAACGGCGGTAACAAAGACTTGCAAACCACAATCCACAGATCTCTAAGACCAAACAAATCAAGCATACAGGGAGATGAAGGGGAACAATGGGCTGCCACAGTAATAGCACAAAGCAAGAGAGAGCGGCAACAAATAGAGACAGATGAAAGTGAGTTCCCCTTTGTCATTATGCAGGCCGACACCATCGAAAGGTGAAGGACAGCGCCGACTCAAAGGTGCATTCAAATGTCCTGGCTTCTGGGATACAAGTGATAATAAAGCACAAACACTCAGACTCTGAGGGTTCCATAGTTGTCAGATCCTTCTCAAACCATGCGTGGGTGACAAATACAAAAATGTGCCAGTTGAAAGCACTCACTGAAACAGCTGAAAAAATATGAGGCAGATGACAATAATCCCCTCTGTGGCAGTCAGAATAAATCAGCTAAATTTGGCTGGCTAGGATGATGAGTTGTTACTGCAGAAAGTTCCCAGCACTTGAAAGTATGATGAGCCATGACCAAGGTTAAAATGTCATTTAAGTTTTGGCTTCAGAAAGCATGCAATGTATCTGTGCAGTGCAATTTGATCAAAGTCAAGAGGCACTTCTAATCCCTCCGCTAAAGTGACTCAGTCCTCTATCCTCAGGAATTACATTTGTATTGGAGTGGCTTGCACTGTTCAATTTGAGCCTATTTTTCTGAGAAACATGATTCATTTTATAGTCAGACCAAATGTCATCTTTGTTGTGCGTCATTTGTTGCACGTCATTTGTTGTGCGGTGGCTCTCAAACAGTTGCAGGCAAATAACCACGAGTTGACTTCCCAAACGTGTCACTATTGTTCTCACTGCATCTGAATGAAATGGCAAAACACAGTGAAGTGAAACCAGGACAAGGGAACACAATACAACACATGAACAGAGAACATGAACACCAAGCTGTTCGATGTTCACTCCTCCTCCTGTCACGCCCAGAGAGAAATGTTGGAACCTTCTTTTTTATGTTTCAGCAGGGAGAATGTCTGTGAAATAAAGTTACATTTCAGCAGACACAGAAAGTCCATTTCTGGTGAGATCAACTGGTTTACCAGCAGCTCAACACTGTGGCTGGAACCCATTTACTACCACTGTAGACACTGGGCTGCTCTCTTCCTCCTCCGTGCATCCAGAGTCAAGAGAGCACGCTCACCGCTCTGTGAGGGTGATGCTCTGAATAAGCGCACAAGAAAGTGTTCTGAATGGGCGAGCAGTGCAGACCAGGGCCAGAGTGTGCCCTGATCTCCCAGAATGCTGGTTTTTGCTCAGATTAGGTGCTCTGTATTTCTCCTGTGTGCTCTGTGTTCCCATTGTTTACTGCTCTGTGCTGACTGACCTTCAACACAATGGCCTCCTCTGCATTTTCAGTTGAGGTTCACCCACTCTGCTGGACTAAAGGCCAGGTTACTAACTGAGGCTTTAAGATACATCGAGCTCTTCACTTTCCTACTTTGTTCAGCAGTAGTTATCATGAACAGCAATGACTGATTCATGGACTGGAGACGAGGATGGACAACATGACAGCTCGTAAAAGCGTGTTAATCACCACCTGGTGGCTGGCTGCAGTAGAGATCATGAACGCTGCCTCATCCATGTAAGTAGATTTGACATGGACCAAACTAAAAGTTAAAAGTACACATCAAATGATTCTCAAAGAGGGCAAAGGTTTCCTTATCTCACTGGTGTATGGTGAACGGCTTTTTCCACCAAGTGTGAATTATATTTCATGCGCTGAAAACAGGTTGAAACATCATTAACATTGATTAGGGATTAGTTGAGCATGTATCAGTGGCTCCTCAAGACCACAGATTGATCCCCTAATCACTAATGTGCAGACTCTGGCTCCCAATTGGCTAGGTGGCAGAGTTTGTAGCTAGAATATATTTGGCTTAATTACTTGATAGCGAAGTAAGTGGAGATGCGTCATCCATTAAAGTCGTAGAAAAGAGAGGCACCTAGACATATCCAGACAGACCCAACTAGAAGTAAAACTTTAACAAAGGTAAAGTAAAGAAATAAGTGGACATTAAGAGTTTGCTTTGTACGTCAGTCAGAGACAGGAATCAGAGGACTTGAAGCCAGCCATAACACCGATCAGACACTTCTAAAAATGAAGCTTCATCTCTTAAAAGTGCCTGTCGATTGCAATCTTAATTAAGCTCCCCTCTCTCTTTGCCCGTCTGAGCCGGTGTCTCCTTGTGTATACATCGCTTCCTGTCTTCGTCTTTAGGAGTGACGGCTGCATTTGAGGACAAGCTGGAATGATTGATCGCTGAGATACTGGGAAATGAATTGCTGATAAAAGCCCTGGCCAAGAAAGGTTGGTGGAAAGTGAAGTGTGTGTGAGTGTGTGTGTGTGTGGGGGGGGGAGCAGCTGAGAAAGGCAATGACACGACAAGAAAAGCCAGGCATTATCTGTGGCACTGCAGATACACACCTCTCGCAATGAAATGTTCACGTATTCGTGCACGTCCCGCTCAGCTTGAGAGTGTGTGTGTGTGTGTCTCTCGGGCTGGGGGATTACATGACAGATCACAGCCTGATTAAATGTCAACACACACTAACACACAAACCTTGACCACCGCCTACTCACGAACCAAACTTTATGCAGGTTTGCAAGTTTTGCTGGAAACAAATACCAATTTCAGCATCAGAAAGCAAAGGCACATGATTGGTTCTACGTCATTGCCGCCAGGAGGCATTACGCAGGAATCACTCAGGCTTTGGTGCACATACAATCACAGATATGTGAGTGCTTACTTTTGGATCCAGGCCACTGTTGTGTGTGTTTAGCAATCAAGCACAGAGGTGGTTATAACCTTTACCTGTAGGAGCAGCCAGGGACTATGCTTCAGCAAATCAAGTTTTCATATGACTCAAAATCTCTCTGGGTTTTTTCTCTGTTTGAAGAGGCATTAACTGGGTGATGTGTTCAACACCCTGCAAATACGTGCCTTTGGTTGTAAATCTTCTCTATTTGGACAACGAGAATCATATTTGTGCAGAATTGACTGAGTGCTTTGGCTAAGGCTGCCTCATGCAGATGGGGAGAAGAGACAAGAAAGATAAAGAAAATCTGAGCCAAAATGCAATGAATGTGTGGGCATCGCTGGCAGAAATGATTTATATTCCACTTTCTTTGGCACCTCTTTAAGAGTAAATAGGTTACGGCCATCTTTTGTTACAGAGGTGGTGGGAGACTTGCACAGCTTCACTGGCTGCGGGCATCAGCGCAACTTTGGGTGCCGTCTAATAAACAGCGGCAAAACCTGCTTCTGTTTCAACCCGAGAGCCGCTGCCCCATACAGCCCATTAAGAGATGGCGTAAATGAGCGCGAATGATAGGAATGGAGAGAAAATTTGAGAAGGACTGAGAGATAACAAGGTGTTTATGGAAGACGCCTCACTTCTATGTCCCCCCTGGCTCACATTAGGGTAAACAGAGCGCTGAGCTGAAAGGAGCGCACAGGGAAATGCTCAACTGATAATGGCTGAGATGGCAGACGATGATAGCAATCAGGGTAACCACAATAATCACAACCAATTCTCTGGGGACTTTTAAAGCCTCTCAGCGGCGTGCTGGATGTGTGAACGCAGGTGTGTGTTTTTTCTGTAAAAGCGTGTATCCGTATTTTGGTGCATATAATGGACCCGAGAGAAAGCATCGTTGCAGTAATGGGGCACTGTCCGGCTCCCAGGTGAAAGGGCCCCGGAGCCACTGTCCTCCAGTGTGTAATTCTTATTAACCTTACCTACAGAAGCTAACAGGCCTTTTTTATAGTTTAGTACCAAACACTTTAATCTGGTCCAGTCCAAACTCAATAATAATACAAACTCAAAATCTTCCTGTAATATTTTGAATAATATTAACCAATCAGATTTTATTGCATCAATTAATAATAATATCTAAACCTACCAGAAAAATATCACAAACATCAGTGTGATAAGAAATACATGACAGAAAGCTTCAGAAAAGTTAATTTGACGTGTATATTTACTTTTTTTTAAAGATCAAAGGGTTTATGACCTATACTGCAACCTAACCTGTCATCCATCTTTAATACAGTCTAGGGTTTCTGCAAACATCCACACACACACATCTACAGTGAAAGACATATACAGTGAGCAGGAAGAATGTGTTGAAAATAGCATAATTACATTGTGTATTAAATTAAAGCAGCAGAAACATCAATTAGGCCTAACTGGCAGGCTAATTATAGAGAAGGTGTTTACCTACTACTGTTTTTTTCCCTGGTGTTTATTATAGGAGCCAGTTTTTAATTGTTTTCATCCCTGGCCATTAGAGACAGTTTTTAATTGACTGCTGTGTTTTGGAGATGAATACAGTAGCTTTATTGCACATAAATAACAGCTAATTCTCAAAATGTCAACATAAACGTAGATTGAATTGGCATTCAGATTTTTCATCAAAGAACAATCCTATATTTTAGTTTATAACAAGAAAAAAAATATTGACGCCTGCAATATCTGAAAACTACTTAAATCAAAAATGTCTGCACCAACCACTTGTGGCTGCAAGTGGTGATAATTCTCCTCCAATGAAGCTTTGAAGTGCTTTCCCCACATTACATCGATCTGTGTCACATTCACAACAGCCTTCACCGTTGTTTTGTGGCAGTCTGTAGTGACGTCTACATAAAGGAGCAATGGGGCACATTTCTCTTCTTTTCCTGCTGAACAGCCTCGTCTGTCTTCTGCTGTTTTCTCATGACTCACCAGCCATCAGTGATCAAACAATTACCGGTCAGACAGGGGACCATTAAAACGGCCTGCTGGTTGTTTCCAGAGCGGTAAATGCAGAGGACGTGTCTGATCTGATAAGGCATTGGGTGGGCAAGTCCCTCGGTCCCACTGGGATATTACCAGCCCAGGCACAAAAGCCCTCATTTGTCCCCCAAGGAGATAAATACGCCCCATCCTCCTCTCTTTTCAGTCACAATAGGAAGACAAGAAGTGAGACGGAGCGTTCAGCTGACACCCTCTATGAGTGGAGGGTCAAAGTCACAGCTCTGACACCAAGAGAGGCTTTGTCGCAGCAGTCAGGGCTCAGGTCTCTTGGGATGGCTCACTGGGTGTTCAAGGTGGACGATGTAAGCTGTCTTTGTTCTGACTCAGTGGGAAAACATCTCACTCACAAACAATATTGAAATTTCCATTTATATCAACCTCATCCTACAGCAATAGCGCCAGACTCACCCGAAAACTTAAATATAAACTGATGCTATTCACTTAATGAACCCAGCCATTAAATCAGATGTAACTCTTTAACCAGCAGGAGACAATAACACAGCGTGAGCAGTATACAGTGTGAAGAGTCTTTATTTATCATCCACTTCACAGCAACAAGCCTTTTAGAAAAGTGAAATCTAAGTGAGCAGAGTCATTAACATGTCAAACGCCGTCAAGCGGAAAAACAAGGACAACTCGATTAAAGAAGCCTTGTTTGTGATGCTTTTTACACCATTAAGTTAAAAGAAGCTTCATCAACTCCTGTTTATTTGTCTCAAAAATGCGCAAATGTAAATTGGCATATTCTCCAATTAGGTGCAAATCACTTCTCTAACATGGACGTTGGTGTAAGAACAATAATGACATGATTTTCTCATGCTGGACATAGAGGTAGTGTGCCAGCATTGAGCTTCATTAAGACCTTTTTTAAATTCTCCAGCATTTGACTTAAATATACAGACCAGTTACAAAACCACAATAAGTGCGGGCAGACAAATTCATTGGAAAAAGAAACCAACACATACACATGATCTCCGTAGCATGGATTGTAACACAGGTCGGGATGAGCAAAGATACATCCAAATGTATTTTAAATATAATACCGAATGCCCTGATTGTAAGTGTATCAAAGTAATTAAAATATTGCAAACCATACATGTTTGTGTATGTATATATATATGTGTCAGGCTATTTGATCTATCCCTTCAGCAGTTCACTAACTTAGTTGATAGTTCAAATAGTCTGTGCTACATTCCCTGTTTGGTAGTGAAGGACCTAACATGCACCAGAAACACTGACGACAATGACAAACAAGTCATTCAGAAGCAGACAACCGATAGCACCTTTATCCAGAGCCACTAGTTTCTTATTATTATAATAATCAAACATTCACTCACCCACACAGTAGTTTTGTTATTTGAAGTTATGAACAAACTCTAGTGGTGGCTAGGATAAGAACCTGTGTTTCATGGCTTTGCAGCACAACGTTGTTAATGACAGTAAGGCACAAAACACATAAAATGATGTCAACCACCTCCCTCGTTACATTTGGTTCATTTATACCCTCCATTACAAAAGCATATGCTTTGCTCAAATATACACACAAATGCACAACCATCCCCCCCCCCACACACACACATACACACACACAAATACACACACACACAATCCAACAACCTCCCTGGTCTTTGTTTGAAATGCAAACCATCCTCTGCATCTGTGGAGTTTCACAGTTTGCCCCGTCCCTTTCATCAGCACTTTATCTCCGGCCGCATCTAACTGTTAACTTTCTTTCTGTCAATATATCTGCACAACAGTACAGTAGACGGTCAGCAGCTGCCATTCAAAGAAGGAGAATGTCATTAGAAGTGCTTTTGGAATGCATTCATAGAGCAGAGGAGGGAACGCTGGGAGTCAGTGGAGCCAGGAGCAGTCATGGCCCCATTTTAAAGTGTTGTCATTTGAGTAGGTGAACTCCATTATGGATTCTGTGTAATGATGCTTGTCACTGTAATATACTCTCTAAACATTGCTCCACTTTTTTGTCCCTCCCTTCCCTCTCTAAACTCATTAAATGGGTTTATGGGTAGTGTAGTCTGTCGAGCACCGTAGCCTGTGTTCAGATCCGAGTGCAGACCAGGGCTTTGAATGTTGATGGCGTTGTCAGGCTTTGGCAAAGTTCTCCCTGACATTGGCTCTTTCGTGCAGCAGGGACGGATTACGATGCTCTTCCTGAACCAGAAACTACAGCGGGAAATGCCACGTCCCATAAGAAACGTCAGGCTGTCGTCCAAAAAGCGCCGCGCAATAACGAGAAGCGGCTCCGACACACATAAACCCGCACTCGCGCAAACATCTCTTGAAAGCTCAGCGGAACAACACGACGTGCAGCTAAGCAGCGCTGACACCCATTGTGCAGCGCATCCCAGGAGATCACAATGCACTGACAGAAAAAAAAAAATAAATCTTCATACACCTTTCCTGCGAGTTTTCCGTCTCATGCGGCTCCACCGAGTGTCTGCGGGACTTAAAAGCAGCGGGGAAGGAGAAGGAGAGGAGAGACAAAATGTGGCAGAGTGATGGTGCTGAGCTGACATGAAACAAGGCTCTTTTTTAGGCTGCGGCACTAGATTCAGAGTGCTTCCTTTTCATCGAGTGATGCAGATCCCTCCTTTTCTCAAGGCTGTGAAACAATAAAACCTTTTCATCATCGCGGGGAGAAGCAGAAATCCCAATCGTAATTATTGCCTGTGCACGAGGGAATTGTCTCGCACTAAGCGCTCACAGTCCTCACTCTGTGGGCTCTAATTACTGTCGACCGCATATCACGTTTCTTTAATTCTTTAACCGGGTCATATTCTTTTTTCCCCCATTAATTCCATTATTAAAGGGGGAGGGTCCCTGTGTTTGGCAGTTCAATTAAAGCAAAGGAGGAGAAGCGCACGGTCTTTGCATGAACAATCACAGCCGGAAATTAGTCCAGCGGTGGTTTGCGCGGTGGAGACCCGCTCGTTTGCCTCAGCACATTACTGCTGGTGTGCCTCTCCCAGGAGACGACTGCGAGCAAGGACAGGACTCTTGTTTAACTCTACTTGATGACTCCACTCAAAAATGAAAATCAGCAACAACGCAAGGACGACGAAGCAGCTCGGCATTCCTCAAGTTGCGTCTCATCCTGCATTCACCCAGTCAGACTGTGCAGAGAGAAAATTCTCTATTCAGCCTCCAATGTTTTTAAATGTTTTTCGCTGCGGAGCATAAATTCCCTTTTGACTTAGCTCGATGAAGACGTTTCCCTGCTCTGACAGGTGTTTCATCTTTAAAGCAAGATTGTTCCTAATGTTCCAAGGGTGTCGGAAAGAGGGCGAATACCGAGAGCAGCCGACAGCGCTCTGTAATAACGTGCTGCTAGAGTCAAAATGACGAGATTGGCTGTGATTGTGTGTGTCTGTCTGTGTGTGTGTGTGTGTGTGCGAAGAGGGACGGGAAAGGGTAATAATTGTGTCACGACGGCGTTGTCGCCGAAAACCCAAACATGTACCGCTCCATTGTTCCCTTGAGTTTACGCCACGCAGCCACTGGTGTGCATTATTAAAAATGACAAGAGCCTCGTTGGTTCAGCTTATGACACACAATCAGTTTCCAGGCATTCGCAAACACAATCGGGGACACGCCGGCGCTGCGTCTGCACACAAACTCACAGGAAGTGAAAGACGCCGAGCCTCCAATGAATCTTTCTGATGTTAATCATGGGTCATAAAACTTTAACCAACATCTGTACAGCCTTCGTAAACAGAGCCTTGGCAAATGTCTTTTCCTGTCACTGACGACAGGAGACGGATGACATCATTACGGTCCCCCAGTAACACACAGTTAGATTAGACTTTGAAGGCTGCATTAGACACATATTTTGCGAGCGAGCCAAGAAAGAGCTGCATAATGGGCCATAGTCTGTAACATGAAAGAATCCGTGAGGAGCAAATTCACCGCTAATGTGTTCCTCCTCGTCGGGTGCACTCTCCCTTCCAGCTGTACCTATGCTCCTTCTACATTTCTCCATGTTTCAACCCTATTCCATTGCTGCCTATTGTGTATTTCCTCTGGTGCTGTCAGTCAGGCTTTAAATAGCTCGCAGTGAGGGAGGAACGAGCTGATTGGCCGAAGCAGAGCGGAGTGAACGTGCTGGGCTATAACCTGTGACCATGTCCTGGATGTAGACTGGACCGGATCCGATCACAGCATGGTCGGCAAGTACCAATGTCTCTGCAGTAACATCACCGGGCCTGCTAACGAAACACTGGCACACACATGCCTTACAATCTGTGAGACTAGCATGCAGGACTTTCTGTTCCGTTAATGTAGACACTTTGTTCTATTTGTCATGATCACAATGTTTTCCTAACGTCCATCACACTCTATTTGCTAGAGACGGATCACACTGATTATTTAAAAACATTCAACAGAGAAACCACTACTTTTCTGCTCCCCTACAAATCCACAGTAATTCTTTGCAAGGCATTATAATTTATGGGATTACGTTTGCAGAAAAACATCACTTGAAAGCTTTGTAAGTCAGACACTGTGCGTCAATCTAACTTGGTTGACTGAGCTAGTTACTATGTTACATATGGAGAGAGTAACATATGGAATCATGGACGGTTTCATCTCGCTCGGTCTAACTTTGGTTCATGCCCAGCAAAGGATAGCTGTGCTTTCTCCCTTGAAAGACCAGATATGAAGTATCAATGGTGAAGCAGTGTCATTGATTGTTTTTAATTCATGTAACTACTGTATTGTGGTTTTCTGCCATGTGGTCGAAAAATGACAACAAATGTGCTAAAAAAGAATTGTCTAAACATGCCTGATGTTTTCTTCAATATTCATGAATTAGTCTGTGATACATCAATGAAAATGTGCGGGGAGAAAAACCACCCTCTCTCACAATGTTGGAGAAAGTAAAACAAATATTCCTGATCAGGATGCGCACCGATAATCAATGGGTTCTTCTCTGACCCTTACATTATGCGTCCTGTGGTTTTTTGTGTTACCCTGCTAACTTACAGACAGACAAACAAACAAATACAGATAAAACATGACTTCCTTGGCGGAGGTAATAATTAGTCTCCAGCTCATTAAAGCGACAATACCTAAAAACCTGTAATTGTGAAGGTGGGCTGTTTTTTTCTTCCTGGGCTGTCGCACTGAGACAGCAGCCGGATAATTACACTGCACAGCTATTCCTTCATCTTTCACTCAGACATCTTGTTCACGTCAGCTGCTATCTACTTGGAATGGGAGGTTATTTTGCCTTAATCAAGTAGCGATTGATGTGTCCACCTTGTTGACATCGCCTGCTGCAGACGAGAAGCTGTGTCGACGGTTGCTAAGCCCTCAATGCCTTTCACATCAATCAAAGAAAAGGGAGATTTGAGAGCTCTTATTTGTGTAACGGCATTTACAGCCACCTGCAGAGTTGAAAAATCATAAACGTGAGCTGTGATTTAGAGGTGTAACTGCACCCGTCGTGATAAACTTAAATACAGTAACCACCCATTGATGGCAAAACCTGTTATTTGTGGTTTGCTGTATCGAGTGTGTTTGAAGGTGAGAGTTGAAGTCGTTAGAGAGAGGGCTTCTTCACAACATCGTTTGTGCGAGGGAATACACATTCACAGTGAATACATTTCGCACGCACATACACATTATGTATTCTTGAGGGCATTATGAAAAGGCAGGAAGGAAAATGTTAGCTTGGTGTGGATGTGAGGCCAAAATGGAAAGATGAATTTATCCTAACAATGTGTATCCTAATTTGTAAATCTGAGAGGCCTCACATTTTACAGAATCTATATCCAATTACCTTAGTTCTAACCCTTTATCTCCAATGTGTTTCCCTTTCATGGCTACGCCATCTGTTTTGCTGTTGTCACAGCTAATGCTTATTACTGCAATCTACTCTCGTCCCACTTTGCTTCCTGTTGCCCTCTAACTCTCTGTCAAACAGACACGCACACAGACACACACACACACACACACACGCACACAGACACACACACACACACACACACACACACACACACACACACACACACACACACACACACTACAAGCTTACTATGTCACTCATCACCTCTCCTCTTCACTCCGTCATCAGGGACCAGTCAAGGTCAGAGGTTTTTATTTTTAGTCGTCCGATAACAAAACAGCTTGTCCTGCCCGACACAGAAAGACACTTTGAGAGTGTGCGTCCGTCCTCGGGGGGGCCCGCAGCATTCAAAGCCGAGAGCACGGCGCCCACCCTCCACCACACACCATCACAATCCCCATCATGCCACCACGGCCAAAAGTATAACCATAGACATATACGCAAGCAGAGCATGTGATCAAGCAACAACTTCATCAGGGCAAGAGAAGAGAATATCCGTGACCCCCCCCCCCCCCCCCCCCCCCCCCCTACAAAGCACATTCAGATTTGCCTGCATGACACATTTTGTAAATGAGAAAATGCTGAACCAAGCGAACATCATTTTTTTTCCTTTACTTATTTGGCACTAATAAAATGAATAGATGAGCTGGTGATGGAGACGTACAGTGTTGCATCAAGTCACAGAACAGCGAGATGTAATTGTTTTCTGAATGAAAATATCTTCAGTCGGGGTTCACCACCAGCATGATCATCCATTTTCACTGGTAATAATATCAAATTGTGAGCAAAAAATGATTCAATGGTAACTGTGTAACTGGAACTTGTATACAGAATAGGTTTGGTATCAAACAACACAGCACAACAGTTTAAAGGAGATGGGAGGCTTCTGTGGTGAGTTAGGACCTTATTGTCCATCTGAGGGTCCTTCAGGTCGGTGATCTACTGGGATTCATTCTGAAGATATCCGTATTCCCAAGAGTCAGATAGTGAAACGGTATTAGTCTCTAAATGTGTCTCTGTCACACAATGAATGTCTTTAATAAGGAAATATTACATAGGTAAGTTATCCCTTTGGCCCAAGGTCCAATCCCCATTTAATGCAAACTTTATCACACTATCTGCAAAAGACAATTGAAATGATTTGATTTGATCAACAAACACCCGGTTGTTGGAGATAATAGGAGGTACACAGTTGGTGGAGCTGGTTTGTCTGTCAAATTTGAGTTAACCATGGCAAGAGAAGACGGTCAAACAAGAACGTGTGATGTGAAAACATGACGGGAGCCGAGCACCACTTCTGTTTTCATTTCTGGTGCTACCATTCATTTCCGTTGTTATGCAATAATTGAAAATGTGCATGAGAGCAGGTAATTGGAAATATATTTAATGATGGCAGGCTTTTCACGGTCTTCAATAATGACCGATTGGATCAGCTAAAAGCTCTTTACTGATCATTGGAGGACACATCATACAAACTAGTTCATGTTGAGCACATTGACAATTTGAGTGGCTGCAATTGTAACTAGAATCAAAAGAGCAAATACCAGCACCAACTGCTGAAACACACTAAATAGCAACTGTCCCCTAACATACCTGTTTTCTTTCATCTAGAGCCATCAAGTGTTACCTGGGAAATCAGCAAAAACTTATAACATCATATAAACGATACCTTAGATCCATTGTGAATATTTTGTCGAGTTATTCTGTTACATTCGAAGATAAGTGTAAAGGTTTATGATGTAACAATTAGTTTAGGTGTTGTACAGTTGCATTGGTGATTATTGAATATGTTCGAAAAAAACATAGTTAGTGGAGGATACTCAGAGCGACAGCAATACAAGAAAGGGAGTGTTTGTGTACGCGCGTGTGTGTGTGTGTAATTTCTCATATCCACAAGTGAAAATGGACCTGCAGTCTTTGGCTCATCAGTTTTCATAGTCTTTCTCAAATTAGTTTAGGGAGGAGGAGTAATTTACAATATCCCAGCATGTCCATTCCTGAAAAAGCCTTAGCAGTAATGGAAGTGGTGGAATTGTATGTCCGAGTAAACACTGGATTTTCCCATCAAGGATTTCGCTCATATTGCACTTGTTGGGGGATTATTTTGTCTCTTCTGCCCTACCGCTGAGCGAGGAGCTGAGAAAATCCCTCGTATTCCAGACAATCTGCTGCAACTCATCCCGCTCCGACTGCAAATAATACCTCCATCAACGGCTGAATCAGACAACTTAGACAAACAGCCCGTAGCCGGGCCTCTGGGCCTGGGGCCAGACACTTGTACGCTCTTCTCTCCGTTTCCTGCCTCTCTTCACAACTGAACTGATACAAAGTTAACTCAATATTTCCAAGACCTATCCTACTGCCCCTGTCAATGACTCGTCAAGTGGAGAAGAGGGGGGTTGGAAAAGCTCCAGATTCAAATAGTGCTTGCTTAATACGCTGTATGAGGAGCGAAAAAAAGACTTTTGAATATTCACCAACCTTTGATTTAACTTCTCATTTGAAGAAAATGTACTGCACACATTAGTGGTGAATCCCCACTGCCTCAAGGGAGCACTGAGTACAGCATTGAATTTAGAAATCGCTATTGGCCGATCGAAACCATCCATAACAGAAACAGAAGCTCGACGGGAGAGGAAAACATCCGGTTTCTGTGAGCTGGATATTTTTTCCGGACGGGGAGTGAGGGGGAGCTTGTGACCACTTAAGCCTCATCCCAGATGTTAAGATAGAGAGGCAGACAAGAGTCAGCTGCTGAAAGATTAATAAATGCAGCTGGAAAGCAGGATAGAAAATGCTTTTAGCGGTACTTGTCCCGATGTGGGTGAAAAGGCATTGATTTTCATGCTGGAGCCATTGCTGTCATTTGATAAGATGGTGCTCTGTGAGCGGAGCATTCTTCTCACGATAACAGCCCTGACCTCTCGCTGACCTGTGAAGTGGGTCCGTTCAGAAAGCACAGGATATTTAGCCCGGATCAAAAGTACTTCCCTCTTTGCCTTAATTTCGACACATTTCCCCGGTTGTTGGCCTGATATCTAGAGGACAGATCGATGGGGGGGGGGGGGGGGGGAAGTGACGCCTAAGTGATAGATCGATGGTATAAGTGGCGTCTCAGGGCAGGCAGCTGGGAAAACATTGTTCATTTTTCTGTGCCTGGTCCTGTGACATCACCAGGCCGATAGGAGCCTCACGCCTTCCATTAGGCCGATCGATAGTGATTTCTGGTGGGCTGTTCAAGTTTAGCGGATGTCGAAGTGGAGCGGGCCCAGCGCTCGTTCACCAGAGGACATCATACAGAGGAGCTCCTGCTCGTGTGTGTGTGTCACGTGGTGATACCTAGTGTGATACTCATCCGGCAGGAGAAGAGGACCGAAAGGGAGGGGGAGAAGCAGATGAGGGAGATGGTCACCGATAGAGATTTACTGCACCTAGAGAGTGATAGATAAAGTGTAAACAAGCGACAGATTGCCCGCCACACACACACACACACACACACACACACACAAGGCTGCATTCCAATTGTGTGGAGTCGCCTGTTGCCCCTGGCAGCTGGTGCTGGTAATGGCACTGCACTGGCTGAAAAGGAACGAAGCATGGTAGTCACCAAGTAAGAAACCATGAACGCCCAAGAGTAGAATGTGGCAGAGTCTGTGCGCGAGGATGAGACACGAGACATATATTTATTGTTATGACAATAAGGTTGATAGCTGATATATCTTTGTGCTAATATTAGAGGCGATCCAAGCCGAACTTCCTGGAGAAGCAAATCAGACAATCGCTGAAAACCATAGTGAAGCATTTAAGATAAAGTGCAACACATTTCCCTCACAAGATGGTAGAGGATAAAAAAGCTAGAAAATAATAATTATTGCATTTAATTCATTATACTCAAGTTTGTTATACTGATGTTGTGGTTTGTACCTAACGTTTATTTCTCCTGTATTTACATGTTGTTTCTGTCTCATTTAATCTGTAAAGCTCTTTAGAAGTTGTCTGTTTTTTTTAAATCTATAAAAAAAAAACATTTTCATATATTTTTCATTTCATTCATATTGAGTGCTTGAGCTCTGCTAACACCATAGTGGGAAATATTGGCTGTACTTGTACCGGGCACATTAAATATAAGTTTTAAGGACATCAAATATTATCATGAAATATCTGCTGTCAGCAACCTCGGGTCGAAAAAAAAAAAAAGACCATTAGTATCAGCCTTGAAAAACCTGCAGTGGCTGAACCCCAGGGCAAGCGAATACACACACATCAGCCAGGCTCACACACACACACAGACTCACACTTACATCCTGCATCCATTCACCCATGTAACTTTATGGACAGCTTCCTGTCCATAAACCCAGGAGATGGAATAGAGAGGACAGAGGATGACTCGAGGAGAATTGAACCCGTAAAACACTGCACCCTAATCTTTTGCTACCCTCTGCTATTAAATGCCCGCTCTCTCCTCCGTGTGGCAGTTGTTGGCAAACTGTATTTGGTTCAGCAAGACGTAGTATTCTCCGCCATTTGTGCCGACACATTGGGAGAGTTGAAATCGTAACACCTGGTGTGAAACAGGGGATCACATGAACTTTAATTGTCCAAATAAAGAGGTTGAATGATAAAGTGCTTGGCTTATTGGGAGCGAGTTAAAAAAAAGGATAGATGAAGACACAGATTGAAAGAGAGAGATCAGAGAGGAGAGAATGAAATATTCACATGCACACATTTTATGGATGTGAGTGTTTGCATTTCTGTGGGTCAGACATTGTGAATGTGATTATTCCCTGATTCCTTTTGCTGTACCGCACTGTATGAGCCAATTGCTTTCACATCAAAAGAGATCTGCTCTCCGCGATGTCACAGAGCAAATGTTTTTAATCCCCTGCTGCGTCTGCGACTTGACACTGCTAACCACACCTCTGTATTTCATCATGCAGCTTCAGAGACTCCAGAGAATACAGGAAAGACAAAAACAAGTTTGAATGGAAGACGACGGAACAAAGCCGAGGTTTTTTTCGAACTGACGGCTGGGTTGCAGCAGCGGGGAGTGGTGTGGTGCACATGAAAACAAAAGGTAATCCAACTGCCCCCTCCACAGGGAATTCAAAAACCTTCCTTTCAGAACAGTATGGAAAAAGAAACTGTCCCTGCTTCATATTCTGGAATTTTCTTATGAATAAATATTTAATGGTCCATGACTTATCTTCTCCTTTAACATCAGTCGATACAGACGTAGTTCAAACTGATTATTTGCATCAGTCCATCGCCATATAAACCACGCACTGACATTTTTGCACAGATTCCTGTTTCTGGACAATCTGTGGTTTTGACTGGAATCCAACTCACTTTTCACCGGCACTTGTGCTGGAACCTTTCTCTGACTTGACATCTGTTTTCGGTCAGCAGCATTTTGCATCAGGTTCTTCTCAGATCAGGTCTCTCCTCTGCAACTTAATTAACACACGTGGGGTTTGGGTTTTTCTTGAGTCTACACGTGTGAAATTATGATGCGCAAACCTCAACAAAGTCAATCAGGCCTGCATATCTAACTGAAAGGAATCACTCCTGAGGACGAGCAGTAGCGTTTCTATTCGGAAAAACAAGGTCATCAATGTCAGTTTTACTCTTTTCTAATACTGCATTTCTGAGACTTGCAGTTTGATAGAAGATATCTAGAGACCCTGACGATCCAAAGTGAAGATAGTTGAATAACACAAAATAATACAGGACCTAATACGACAGTATAACAAGTGATGAGGACTCATAACATTTTGAATGTTTGAACGGACTTAGTAATGCTATGTACACAGCACCATCATAGCTAAACATTGCAAACATTTGCTAAGACAAGCAGATGCAAACTAGTCTTGGCCCAAATATCTGCACCTGTGCTGTTTGTTGTCACTGGGCGAGTGTCCAAAGAAAACCTGTGTGGTCTGACAGATTTGACACCAGCACAGTTGTTCCCAGCCCTGAAACATTAAGTGTAAGGAACCACACAGTATATTTTTATGACACCAATTCAAACAAACCCTCACTTGATAGGGAAACCACAGCACTCTGAGTGGATACGTTCTTGATTTCTAATGTTATAACAACAAATGAAGTGTGAAATGGTGGAACTTTGCACATATAATAGAAAATACTATAACCAAGTGCATGCTGGGAAGCTTACCCGCATACCTGCTCTCTAAATGCATCACTGCAGTATTTAGGCCTTACAGTCTGGTTTGTTTTTTGTGACTATATCAAGCTTGTTTGGACTTTATTTGACCATAGGCTGTTGGCGTTTCTGTATGTATGTTGGCCTGCACCTGCAAAAGGTGATGGATGCAGAACACATGTCGGTTTTATTATTGTTCATTGCTCGTTAAGGGCTACTGACAGCTACAGATGGTCAGAAAAAACATGAAGAGAATTCTGTTTGACATTAAATTCTAAACATGTATTTAAATGGAAAAAACAAAAGATAGCATCTTTAAATGGAAATCAAAATCTTTCCTCAGTCCTCTCTCTCTCTCTCTCTCTCTCTCTCTCTCTCTCTCTCTCTCTCTCTCTCTCTCTCTCTCTCTCTCTCTCTCTCTCTCCTGTTGCCTCCTATTTGTCCAATTTCAATTTCAACCTGTCCATCAGTCGCCTTCCTATTCCCTGTCGTTGCCTCTTTTGCCCTCTTGCAACAGTCTCTGACAGATTTCCATCAATCTTTCCCTCAGCATCTGCATATAAACCCAAAAACCTCCCGCCTCACCTCCCAAGGTGCTGGAAATGGAGAGAAAGTGGCAAAGGCGTGATTACGATGTCAATTCATAAACACCGCACCCCGTGGGACTGCACGGATAAAAGCGCAGAAGCCACTGGAAAATTACCCACCCAGTCGGGGACAAGTCATCTTTAGACACCAAAACAAAAACATTCAGTCACCGGCATATACACACAGTGAAAAGGTAAATAGATAAGAGGAAGTGGTGTATGAAAAAAGACGGGGGGCAACTCCGAGGAGAGAGGATGCGTCACCAATGGACATGTGTCTCCATGCAAGTGTGTGTAAATGTGTGTGTGCGCCCCTCTACAGGTGTTCAGCCCCCTTGGCTTTAGGCAGCAGGGGAGACAGAGAATAGCCAAGCAGGACTTCTCTCCGTACATGGACAACACACACAAAAATATTTCATATGTTCTTAAGCATCAGGTGGCCAATGCCAGTGCTTAGAGAAACCCACCTGGGATATGCCACACAACCCGATGTAATCTGTGTGGGGACCTACAGCATAGACGCAGATGATTCATTGACATTTAAATGGTGTGTATATCTGTGGATGTGTGGCTGAGCGAGCGAGGGAGAGGCAGCAGCTGTTTGTATTCCAACAACATAAAAGTGTGATTTTTGAGATGTAGTGAAGGATTAGAAGGCAGATATGTCTTCGCCTTTACAAAGCAGAGATGGATTGTTTCATATCTTCTGAATACATTCTAGCGTGACTCAAAGAAAACTGAGAATAAATGGTGACGGAGAAACACCCAAACAAATCATCTGCATTTCGGGGGGGGGGAGATGGTTATTTGCATTTTGGTTCAGTGTTTTGTCAGATGTGTTGTCAGGGCGGGCAAAGTAGGATTTGTTTTGTGCTTGTTTTTTAAACACCCATTAAGTAATTGATACAATTTGAGTCACTATCTCTTGATGACTATATTCATACACAGAATGGGATAACTGGCAGATTAGAAGTGAACTTGATCTGAGTTTTCACACCTGAAAGTCTGAACCGAGGTTCATGTCTTTGTTGTTTTGTCTTCACTTGTTTTAATTGGTTTTGGTCTCACATTTGGTGTGTTGTCAATTCAGATGTTGTATCCACTATCTTCTTTGAATTATGTCCATTAAAAGTTGTGTTTCCGTTTGAATAGAGAAAATTTATGAACCGGCTATGTACATATCCTCAAACATGACATATTCCCTTTACATTGTATACATTATATTAACACGTATATTATATTGTATTGTATTGCATGTTAACCTATTCTTACTAGATCCTACAAAGGAATATCTTATCTTATATTTTATTGCCAATATAATGTCATTCATTTGATCACATAATGTATTTGTGTAGGGCCAAATCCCAAGTCCCATGCCTCTTTACATAGTGCAATGTATCTATGGGTACATAGCCCATAACGAGCAAACACTGGCAACTGTGGAGAGAAGAAAACTCCCTTCAAATTGGAGGAAACCTCTAGAACCAGACTCATTGTGGTTTTACTAGCATCAAAATCAAGGTCCTCCTTGTTCGAACATTGTATCGTCAGAAGTTTGGAACAATTGCCGTCACAAAAATACATTTTCTTCAAACAAATTCAGACTGCTCGTGATCGATTAGTTCTGATTAATTTGACAGCATCCCAGGCAGCCTGCAGTCTTTAACTGTAGAGTCAATTGCTCAGTTAATTTACGCAGCCTTCCCTGGCTCAGTGACAAGCTAACAACACTGTATAGAAGATGGATTTCACAGAGTCAGCATCACAATTTATTCCAGCGCTCATGCTGAATTGAGAACAGTACTTCTCACACTGCTTTTCCTTGTTTTCATTTAGCAGAGCCCGCTAGTTTCCCATGTTTGACAGGTTAAACAACAAACTGATGACAGAGGTAATATCTTCAGTGCCCTTTTCAAACGCACATTTTATGTATTAATGGCTCAGACTTTTGAATTCAAAGCATCAGCCGTTGTACGAAAGGGCCCTGGCCTCAAGCCCATAATGAAGCACCTTTGGGATCAATAGGCACAGGCCGCTTCTTATTAAGGAGGGCCTTCCCAAAAGAGTGCAGGCTGTTAAAGCATCATATTATTGCCTGTCAGAGATCATACTATACTATCGTACTCTTTGTTAAGTACCCTTAACAAAGAGATGTTGACATTATTGTTGCACTGTGGAATTTGGAAAACTGTCCAGGATGTATCCTCTCGATCAATGTCAGATGAGATGGATGGATATCTGGAGTGTCATCTACTTAACGTATCTCTTAAATTAATTTGCATGGATGAAAATAGAAGATATAACTCTGTTCCACATCAGCTACCATCATGGTGTCCTTGAGCCAGGCAGCAACCCCCCACACTCACTCCCCAGAGCTCCTCAGTTACCAACACAGCAGCAATGATAGGACCAGACTCGTTCTTGGCTTTGCACTGATAATATTATCAGTGTATAGCTGGAAATAATGCATTTCTGTTTTCCTGACAAATGAACAAATGAATATACACTAATGTATATTGAAGACAAGGAGGAAAATCTTACTAGAAGTCAGCCATGTGTTTCCAAGCACAGCCTTGTCATTCTATTTTAATGTAGTCTCTTTAAATATTCAAGGGTCTGTGTGTAGTAATTTGTGTTCCTCTTAAGTAAGACCACATATTTCATAAGCTCGTGCTCCGTGTCATAAGACGATGATGAAATATGCCACTGCTCTCTGGTGGGTGTCACTGTGTTTATTTTCTCTTTGGCTTTTCTCAAGAGGACAGCTCAAAGTAAGTTTTTTTTCTCTCCACTCTTTCCACCATCTGTCATTGTGAGGAGCTTTGAAAGCTTTTGTACGAGTTGCACTTGATTTGATTCGACAAAGTCATGTTTCCTTTTAAAACTAGAGCTGGAACAAAATTGGATTTTTCGGGGAACTGATACCAATATTGATACTTTAGAATAATAAAACATCCAAAACAATATCTGCCGCTGTTCAGTTTATCCCCACAAACCTGTATGAATTAAGATGCAGTGCACTTATGCTAATAGCATTCTAAACCTGCCTGTTTGTAATAAGCTGTTTATTTGGCCTGTTGTGATGCTGGTTGCAGTCTTCTTTCTGAAAAGTGACAGTAATTGAGCTGGAGCGACTGCTGGACTCAGTCTACAGAACCTGAAGCTGTGCCACTCCTGGACAAAGAGATGATCACCTGTTTATTCAAAGTTCATCGCGCTGTTGTCGATCACACCACAGACAGACACCCAGAGATTCCAGGAAGCAGTAGATAGATGACCCGACTAACGCCCGTGCTAATGAAATGCTGCATGCGATGTGTAAAGTGTGTACAGCACTGAAGTTTTCCACTGAGCGAGAGGTGCAGCGGCCTGGCTCGTTACGTAGAAACACAGGGCTGCCCCTCATCTCAGGCCAGTCCACTCTCAGAGACAGATGTTGAGGCTGGGCTAGGGCATCCAGGCACGCCATAATGAGAACTCAAGGGGGCCTAGACCCACACACACACACACACTTATGAACATGCATGAACACCCTAACAACGCCATGCCTACCTTTGCACCTACACACACGAGCAGAGGAAATACAAAAGCTCAGACTTATAACCAACACAACACAAGAAGCAAACAGGGGAGGTGAGTGAGCCAGGGGAGGAGTCATGGTTTAATAATGATGTGCTGGTTAGAGAAATGAGTGACCTTCACATATACATACAGCACAAACACACACGCATGCATTTTAACATACAGTGGATACAGGTGAAAAGATATTTAAATAAAGGGTGAAGAAGAGGTGGGGGAAGGCAGGAAAGAGAGAGAGAGAGAGCGAGAGAGAGAGAGAGAGAGAGAGAGAGAGAGAGAGAGAGAGAGAGAGAGAATGTGTGGGTGTGTCGTTTTTTGTTTAATGAATGAATATTGCATATTAATTATTCATTACCCTATTATTAGCTTCCAGCCTGTGATGTCCGAACATGTACGAGAGAGAGAGAGAGAGAGAGAGAGAGAGAGAGAGAGAGAGAGAGAGAGAGAGAGAGAGCGAGAGAGCGAGAGAGAGAGAGTGTGTGTGTGTGTGTCTGTTTCTGTGTGTGTAATAGGGGTAATGCATTATAATTATTCATGTGTTTTTTAATACCTATGAGTCTACACATGTTCATGTTTTTATGTATTGCATGTGCAACAGGGAAATGCATGAAGAGTATTCATATCATGTGCTTGTCATAATGTGTATGCATGTGATGGTGCATGTCAGTGCCCAACTCTCTCTTCAGGGTAGGTTTGGCCTTGATTAAGCACAGCCAGCTGAATAAAGTCAACATAAAACAATTCCAAAGCCAGATTTCAATGTTATCTTATAAATGTCCCTTTAACCCAATGCCTTTCCAAAACGAGAATCTCCACAGCAAAAGCAGATCCAGAAGAAAGATGAGAACAGCTTGATAAGAACTGGCTAAGCCTTGCCGCTGGTAATTACCTCCGTACTAATGGTTCACCAGGTAAACCCAGCAGGAGTATGTAAAAAGATGAAGAGTAAAGAGGATAAACTTGGGAAAAAGAGAGAGGGCAGATTGAATTTGTGGTATTATTGGCTTAAAGGTTAGACAGAGACTGATAAGCCCAAAAAACCCGGAGGGGAGGGTAAGGTGGAGGAAGAACAGAGGAGGAACAAGAGGGAGTGAAAGGATGCAAAGCAGTGGGAGGAGAAGGTACACGGTGACCCAGATCCTCCTCCCTCCTCCTCCCAGTAACAGAGGGGGAGCTGTTACAGCCAGGCGGCTGTCAGCTGCACGACCGGAGGAGCAGAGGATGAAGAGAAGCAGGACACAAGTATGAGCTACGGCAGCAGCTACACTGTGACAGCTGCTCTAAATGTCAATCAACATGTCCAAACGTGCAGGTTTAAAAAACTTTGCAGACTTTTTTGCTCTTTTTTTTTGGTTAAATATTACCGCTTGTTGGGCTTGTCAGACCTGACAGCCACTCAGTGCACCCTCTCTCTCTCTCTCTACCTGTTGCTCTCTCGCTTCCCGGAGATGGGAGCACCTTGGTGATTTCTCCCAAAACACACAGGAACAAATGAGGCCCTGAGCGTCCCGTTAAAAATGAAACAACCCAGCAGAGTTCATATCCCTCAGGATTTGACCTAGACACAGGTAAACTCACGCACGCACACACACACAGACCTATGTACACGCACGCATTTGAGAATGCAATTACTGGGCCTGTGCAACAGCCACAGGGAACTGGGGTGCACCTTTACAGAAGTGAGAGGAGGAGCTCAAAATGTGTGTGTGTGTGTGTGTGTGTGTGTGTGTGTGTGTGTGTGTGTGTGTGTGTGTGGCCCAGTTACAACAGAAGGATATTATTGCTGCATCCCCGACAGGGCATCTACACAAACCTGGTCCCACCTGTTCGTTTTAAATGCTCCACCTGTGCGTGCGTGTTTGTGTGCGCGTTCATGCAATTGTGTGTATGACTGACAAAGAATCAGATGTCTCTGAATGAAGGACACGGTATTACATGGACACATTTCAACTCTTGTGTCGTTTGCCTTTCATAACTCATACACAACAGCATACACACACACATAGAGCACACACTTTGCCGTGAACATCACAGAGCGGCAGAATTCATGGATCATTGCACTTAGATTTCTACAGTGGGTTGAAAATATGGCCGAGCAGCCGGTATGTGAGAATGGTTGGCTACAACTCAATAAACTTCAGACTGTTGGAACACTGTTTATTTTTAGATGCTTTATGGTTCTTGGCGCGGTGGCCCTGATGCTCTGGAGGCTGTCGTGGACAGATAGAATACTCCTGTTTCTATACTCTCAATCTGTACTTTCTGTATACAACTCTTGAAAACTGGGGTTTATACGGACCTTGTTTAGGGGAATCATTGAGATCCTGTTAGCAGTGGTCTTCTTTTTCTTTGCCATTGTTGGCACATAACTTTGTTTATTTGCATGTTATCAAAACCTGCTGATGACAACTCTGAATGTGTTCATGTGTCCTCATCCAAACATTGCATGTGTATTGTTTTTATGATTGCAGACACTAACTAAAGTTAAGTGCAGGGAAACAGCAGGGGAAAGAACAGGACGAAACTAAACCAAGCCAAACTGAACAGGACTGACAAGCTGAGCTGGCAAGGAGGACTGGGAGCACAGAGAATAAATACACAAGGGATACTGGGATAATTGAACATGGGTGAAACATGCCAGGGCAGGCCAAACCACAACAGGAGCTGTAAACAGGATATAGACAGGAAGTGAAACAAGCCGGAGACACAGAGAATTGGAAAGGATCTACAAAGTAAAAACAGGAAATAAATAGTTCAAACTCCAAACGACAGCATGTTTACCAAAAAAAGAAAATATTACCTACTTAATAACTGAAATTATATTTTTATAGTGCAGAAAAAAAATCTGTTGTTTGGGTTTTATTTTGAGACACTCTTGCTCCTTGTGAAATTCTGACAACCAGATTAGCCACAATGAAACTCTGCGTATACTGTTGGAGATTCAGTGTGTAATGGTAACTGCGACTACCGTAGCCTCAGGCTGCTAGCCTTAAACAGAGATGAGGAGCATAGCTGCACAGGTCTAGTGATCTCACTTCCTTCTCTCTGCAAACCTTACGATTTATTTATAATTCTACTTAAAGTTTCAGTGTGAACACTTTAGGGACAACTAGTGGTGAAGTTCCATTACAGGCTGAATACCCCTCAACTTAACCTCCCCTTCCAAACGTGAAAGAGAACCTGCGGTAGCCTTCAGTTATCAAAACTCAAGAGGTGTTCCTGATGTGAATATAAAGTAATTCAATTAAAGGCCTCATTCAAGGGTAAAGAAAACAACTGTTTGTACAATTTAGACGAAACACACTTTCTGCCAATAGATCCCTTTCACCTGAATCTTACACATTGGACCTTTAACACAAGATCTGACTTTTACAACATGTAGTGTTTATCCATTAACCAATGCTAACCTGAGGCAATTATCAGACTTTATGTCTCATATGCATCTGTTGCATTTTCTTTCAAATGTTGCTATAGAGTCAAACCAATTTTAAAGCAATGGGAAGAGCAAAAAAAAAGTCTGACTATGTGAGAGTCAACTGTTAAAGCAGCAGCATTTAGCCCTATCATTGAGATGCAGCACATTTCCTCGTCATTTTCACCCATCCGTCTGTCTCTCATCATTCACTGCTAAGCCTTATCATCGCTGTGACACGCTGTCAGGTCCCTGGTGTGTTCTCACATATCGCCGCCACAGCACACTGATATATGTGCAAAGGCTCATTTATACCGAGGCATGGGCTAATGGAAAGACAACATCTTCCAGAATCTGTTTTCAGGACCATGGACAGCTCCACTGCTGCTGTTTCTGGCCTAGCGGCACAGGACCGAGGACAGCGCCAGGCATTCCCCTCCTTTCTGTGTGGGAGTGGCCCGTCTGTTGTCTGGCAATTTTTAGAGAACAATATTTCTAAAGGCGGATAAAAACACGACTCATCAAAACAACAGCAGCGATGGCATTTGCAAATCCTCTCCAGTAATCTAGGATCAACACATTCAACGTAAGCAGGCTTGATAATACAGTGTTAATCAAGACTAAATGTTTGGCTTTGGAAGTACATGCTCACATTTCAGTGGGCATGAAAGAAAAAGCAGCAGCGGGTTTGATAAGAGCAGAGGATAAATAATGTATAGGCGTAAGCAAGGGAGGCTTGTTCTCCAATCACCACACGTCATAACCACTGCAGAAGTGTGACAGACTCTGTAGCATCTGCTGGCAAGCTGGACTGACGCCAGGGGTGCTGACACAAGAGCTGTGACTCACAACAAGAAGAGCTAAATAACACAGCTTTTATCCAGGCAGACGTACTGTATGTGCACCTCCTGCTGAAGGAGCTTTAACTGTGGAAAGGCCCTGAGCACAATGAGTCAGTGCAGCTGAATGGGTAGAAGAAAAGGAGAAAATGTTTGTGCTGCTCACATTTTGAAACAAAGTGTCCATGGTGAAGCAACAGCATATTTTATCTATTTATGCATTTGTGTAAGTACATTAGTTTTGGGGTGTATAGGTATAAGCTCTGCCAGCTCCTGCTCAGCCTGTAAGTGGCGAGCATATGGGATGACAACTGTTGCTTTCATGGAGAAATGGAAGGATTAATTGAAATTGAGCACAGATAGTAGAACAGAGATGCAAGTGACGAGCTCTTAGCACAACCATCAAGGAAAAATCGCACAGGGACTGGTAGTGTGGTGTTTATTTGTGTGCTTGTGCTTGTGTCAGGCTTTGAGGGAAGAAGTAGACTAATGAAGAAAATAACAATTAGCACTTGATTAATATGTGCGCAGCGGCAGCCCACAACCTGTGGATAATCATCAGCCTTGCAAACCATTAGCAAATACATGTTGCTAAGTCTTTTTAATAGGGTTGTGTGTGCAGACTCACAATGAAGAGCGTGTGTTTGCCGCTTGCAGTGCTGAAGCAGGCAACTAATGCTCACATGGGGCTGACCTTAATATGGAGCTGTCCTCGGCAGGGCCGCCGCAGTAGCCTTACACTCGCTTTAAAACATCTCATATTGTGAGCAAGCCAGAATCCCAAAGGTAAAAAAGGGACACAGCGTACAGTCAACTGGAAATGCAGAACACCAGATGTTTAACTGTCCACAGTGTGATATATATCTGTGCTTTTTATGGCTAAAAGTAAGATGAGAAGACTGGTGTCACTCTTACGCCTGTGTACTAAACATGAATCAATCTGACCAAGATAGAATAAGCATAGAGAATGGAAAACAGAGGGAAACAGTAAGCCTGGCCTGATCCAAAGATTTCCATTAGAAATAGGAGGCATGTAATATTAACAATACATATGCATACAAGTCACATAAAGTAAATGCCTACACTGAAAGCAGAGAGCTCTCTGTATGTCTGCACTCATCTCAGAGTGCTCCACTTGTCCGGTGTGAAGATTTATGAGTCACCGAGACAAAGATCTGCAACTTTCGCTCTGACTCTCCTCTCACTCGTCCTCTAATTCGCTCTATCTTTCCCCTCTGTTCATTTCCTCTGAGGTCACCTAGACCCAGCTGGCGGAGAGGGACAGGTCAGGCCCTGTCTGTCTGTGTAACCCTTTGCTACTCATCACTGTGTGTGTGTGTGTGTGTGTGTGTGTGTGTGTTCGTGTTTATGGATGTCATCACTGTGTCGCCATGGACTGAAAAATAGAAGAGAGCTGGCTGGTGAGACTGGACTATAAGTGATTGGAAAACAGGAGCAAATGGACGGGAGAAGCACTCAAGTGGAGGCACAAGGAGTCACTTGAAAAGCCTGGAGAGCCTGTGCATGTGTGTTCCGGTACTTATATCTTTGTGAGGACTATTTTAAGCATAGACCTTGCAGCGTGAGGACATTTTCCCCAGTCCTTCATTTTTTCAGTGGACTGTTAGAGGGTTAAGACTTGGTGGGTGTGTATATGTGCGTGTTGTCTTAAGCATGTACTAGGCCATGAGAGGGGAATTAGCACGTTATAGTACACGTAAAGTATCTCATCCTGAAGAAGTGGGCACTAAGTGTGTCACTGCAGTAATGACACAGTGACACAAAGGCAATTTTGCTTACATCATTCCTGGAAAGGAATCGCATTGACTATTTATTTTATTTATAATTCATCTTCAACTGAAATAAACAGCAGAGATAAACTGTGATGACACATACCTCTGCCAAGGGCCGACATACAATCAAGTGGCACACATACAATCAGTCCTTTAAACACGTCAGTTTATTTTCGTGGGGAAATCGCAAGACATGTCCATGAATTCCCTGAAGAAAGTGTCATTGGAATGTGTTAAGCAGTTTTAGTGCAATGATGCTGACAACCAAACCAACCAACTCACCTACAAACAAACGGAAACAGGTGAAACAACCCCCTTTGTGGAGGTAGCAATAGAGACAAATGTATAACAACACTCCAATACATTTCTGTTAATCCTTATAATTTGTAACTGTTTACTTATGACTTTCACATGAAGTGAAGCATTGTGAAAAACCCTGTCCTCTTACAGGGTTTTGCCTGGGTCTGTTTATGGTTTGGGCAATTCCCCCAAAATTTAAAATTGAAAATGGACTGTGATATTTCAGAGTACCTCCAGCTTTGTTTAAACAAGGAAAGACAATGCAGCCGTGCTTTGACCTCAATACCAAACAGCAACTGTGAGCCTTAATGTCTGACGAGCTCACTAATGCTCTTGTAGCTGAATGGAGGCAAATCCCTGCAGCCAGGTTAAAAAATCTTGCCATAAGAATGGAGGCTTTTATTCTGTAGCAGCAGCAGATTAATCCCCAGGGTTTTTGGATCAAATGCTCGGCAATAACATACGGGAGCATTGGTTTGGGTGTCTGCGTGCTTTTGGCCATGCAGTGTATCTCCTTTCAAATAAAAAGCAATACACTATTACTCAATTCAATGCAATTGTAACTAGAGCCATATTCATCCCAATTTGACCAGTAGCTTATGATAACTTTTGTTAGGTAACTTTATACAGCTGCAGTAAAACATCACATTTCACCAACCTGTGACTCCTCAACTTGTGTTCTTGCTAAACTAAGTTTAAGCTTTGAGTAGCGCTTCTTGTGGTTATCAAAATTGTTGCTGTTTGGAAAAAGTAGGCTTTATAAAACCTTATGCATATGATAATACATCTTTATAAATGTATGACGCTTAAATAGATTTGGAGACTTTAAAGTGGATATTTCAACATTTCATCTGATATGCTTACAAATCTCAGAAAACTGTGGAAAAATGGAGTTCAATAGACTTTTCTTTCCCTTTTCTGTACTTTCCCCAAAAACATTTCCTTTTTCCTTTTTAACCTGTGGTGTTTATGTTCTTTTTGTAAATATTTGTATTGATTTTCAATGTTTTTCCTTCACAGAAGTGAATGTTACAAAGCATATAGATTTGGGCATAATTCACAGGGAGGTATTATTCATGAAACATACGGACAAATTGAAATCCCCATTCCCACCCACTAACCAATGGGGTTGCAGATAAGTATATTTATACTAATAAAATAGAGGGGGAATGGGGAGAGGGAAAGAAATAAAGAAACAAAAGTGAAACCCCAAAAAATTTACAAAAACAGAAGGAAAAAACCCACCTATCCTCAATCAAGTGGTTCCTGTAGGAGTCCCGGAAATCCAGGAAATGTCTACATGCTCTAATAAAGATTTGAGGGGATCCTTTGAGTATGAACTTAATTTTCTCTAGTTGCAAAAAATACTTGACGTCTTTGACCCGTTGAGAGAAGGACGGAGGGGGACGCTGCTTCCATTGTAAAAGGATCAAACGTCTCGTGTGGCAAAAGCTACGACCACACAGGCTCTATCTAAAACAGCAGATTCTGACTTAATTCTGCAAAAACCCACTCTGGCCAAGTCACTTATCAAATAATCTCTCTCTCTCTCTATTGCTCTCTTACTCTTTCAATTGCAAATCAGTGATATCCGCTGGCAAGCATGGTCAGCCGTGACCACCCGAGCACGAAGAGGAGAGAAGAGAGAAGAGGAACAAAAGGAACAAAAGGAAGCGAGAGATGAAAACACCCACACTCCCTGTAAGATGCAACCACTTCAGTCAGCAACTGAACTACGAGCTCGCACACACTGACTCCGCTGCAAACCAACCACCCCCCCCACCCCCCACACTCCCAACCTCCTTCCGCACGACAAGACAATAGTGTTGGACGAGACGAGAGGTTAAACAAAAGCAGTCGGATAATGTGTATAGAGAACAGCTGGAGGAAAACGTTAGTGCAAAGGCTACGATGGAATACCTTGGATCGGCACGACTGAACTCAGATCTGGAAATAGTTTCGGCTGTGACTTTGTGTGCAGGCAACAAACACCCACTCAACGCTACTACACACTGATCTGATAATTAACACTGAGACAGAGAGGAAAGGCTTGATTTCTCATTAGCCTTAAAAAAAATAGCATTCGTTCAGTATGCTGCGAGGGGCTGTGTGATAATCGAGTCACCGGGCTTGTTGCAGATCTAGTGTCAGTAATCACAGGATCACAGGAGCCCTCTTTCTCAGCTTTGTTTGAAGGCGATAGCTTAAACGTATCCGCCCTGCCTTTGTCTTTGGTCTCTGATGTCAGTAGATCCGTGCCGGGATCAGAGCCGTGGTGACTAAGCCCTCCTTCTTGTCAAATGGCATAGGACTGTACAGAGATCAGCGCAGCTTTGAAAACAATGGACAAGGTAAGCGCTTGTAAGAAAGAAAAAAAAATCTGTAATGCTCCTCCATGTCTCAGATTCCCGGCTCCCCTGACCGCGCGGCAGGCTCGGCTGAATTTGTGCCACATCCAGAGACATAGCATCATTTGAGGATTTATTGAGCGCTCCCATAATGCACTTCCTCTCGTCCAAAAGGGAGGTTATAAATCTACCTCTGTTTTTCAGTCAACCCCCCTCTCTACTTTTTTATTTCCTTATGGGATCCTCAAACGACTATCGCCTTGTCTTTCTTTATCGTATGGCTGGGTGTCAAAGCACCGGCTTAGACACCCAGCCATACGTAAAGAAGCCATATAGGAAACCATACGTTATAAGAGCCAGGTCAAATAATGAAGCCACAGCCTAGAGACTGTTACCAAGAGGCCTCTTACAAAGACCTGTTTACGGACATAAATGTACGGCATATTTATCCGGATATAATAAAGCAGCAAAAAAAAGGTTCCACCAACAACGAGACACGCAGTGGGTAGGTGAATTAAAATACACAGTGCTGGTAATGAGCTATCTAAATTCAGAGTTCATATTGCTTGGAATTACACAAAAGCAGGGCTCCAGGGCAGCACTGGCAAAAACTCTGTAGCTCTTTCTGCTTTGCTGCCAGAAGATTCTCCCTGTCGAGCGGCTTCACAGTCCGTCCTGGGGAAATCGTTTGAGCCACAGCTTGTATCTGTGAATGCAATAATTCCTTTGTAAACGACATCACCTCCTGGCACATTTTTGCATACTTGGCGGCTGTCAACATGTCGGCTGCACTCTATCACTCTGGCTGCGTGTGCACCGGCGAACCCACAAACACACTGACAGAGATGTCAGACCTCGAGCTAGCTCCGTTTACTGACTGATACACAAACTAAGACGATACACACACACACATGCATAAGTCTGGACACAGGACTTAAGGGTCCTGGCGATTAAAGGAAGTTGCACGTCCTCGCATCCCTGGAATAAAACGGTGGCTCGGCAGAAAATGACAGGGCAAGCGGTGCTTCAAAGTTTTCCTGAAAGCAGCTTTGCATATGTGTGCTACACGGAGGCGGCTCCTTCACTAGACTCGACATGAACGCACCACTTCAGCTGTCATTTAAAAAAACTGGAAGACACAGAGAAACAGATGGAGAGGTAAAAGACGGGAAATGATTGAGGATTGATGCTTCCCAGGGGTTCTGCTTCCTGCCAACTGTGACAGGCAATGAGAAAAAAGTGCAGGTCAGTGTGGCAGCAGATCGCAGACGGATCCGGGCGACACTTTTATTTTCTCCTGGATTTAACTGCACTGTACAGTAGCCCCTGGGGAATCAATTAGAACCATGTTGTGCTGGGTTTTTCCACCCCCATTGACTTGGCAGTAATTTGTTTACTGCACACCCGAGCTCTGGACACAAAAAAGAATAATAAATCAATCCTTACAATGCAACTATTCAGTTATTTATTACCGTATTAGCTGAAAATATGAGCATATTGCTAGATGAAAATATATGAACAGGTTAATCTGCAGTATCCCCAGACAGGTAAAAAAAATAGTCTCTGTGGGAGTTTATAGGCACACTGGTCCAGGAGCACAGCACATCATCCATCCTCATCACATCGGTTCACTCAGGTAAACCCTATAAAGGTAAGGAAGAGGCTTGACCTGGGGTCCGGTTCACGGCCTGCAGCAGGACCATCAGCATATGTTGTCCTTGCACATGCCACAGAGGCTCCAGCTGCAGGCAGCTAGCGGACCAGCAGGGAAGCTACAGTGTGCGAAGAGGCAAAGGAGGATGAGCGGTTTATTACACTTGTGGTGTGTCTTGGCTGCCAGACGCGACTGACAGGTGTCACCTTGTTAAATCGCTGCGCGAAAGCCAGCCCCGGTCCACAGGGAGTCGATTAGCAAGGACCTGATGCAGCGTTTACCCACTTACCCAGAGCACATACCAGGCTCTTTGGAGAATTGAGAGGTCCCGGTGCCATGAGGATAGAACTGTTAGACCTGAAATTAACTAGGTGCTGAAGCAAAGCTGCCAGAAGTATGGCACACATGTAGGACATCTGGCTGTCATCTTCACACAGACAGTATGTTGCATTGGGAATCATTCGTCACATGGTTTGGAACTTTAATGAGCTTATTGCAGCTGTGCATTAAATGAGCCTAAACAGATAAATAGAGCCCGTGCTTTAATGCATATATGTAACTACAACACTTGTTTTCAGGTGACTTCATTACTCTGTGGATTTGTGAAAGCTTTTATTCTGGGGAAAAAATACTATCTTAACTTTTATTGCACCCCCAGGTATGAACTTTCACAGCCTTTGCAGTGGTTGCATATTTGTTTCTTAAGGATTTGATCTTCTTTATTCTTTCAAAGGTGCGAAGCTATCCGACAGTGAGTTGTGTGGATTGTGTTTTAAGTGGGCGTCCTCCTTAGATCCTCACTGGCTAATTATGGGACACACGTGCACTAACAAACACCGCTGTTATGATTATGTGTTGCCTACTTTCAATTACAAACAATTTCAGAGATTATATCTGCTCCACTTTCTACAATCACTGACAGACCTTAAACCACTATCCATTAACACCAAATGTGATCCTCCTACGTCTAGCTCCAGACAAAGGATATTAGAGGTGTTGCAATAAGTGTGACGATGATGCAAAATCGCAGGTCCAACATGAGATAACTGCCCCCTCCCACAACAACTAGGCTATAATAAGGTAACAGCTCTGTACTGAGCAGCACGTGATACGCAAGTCTCTGGAAGAACTGCTGTAGCCTGTAGATGCCAGAGAGTGTAAAACAAATACACATAAGTGCTATTGCAGGAGCTGTGTAGTAATTAAGAGCTGGAGTCCCAGAGGAGCACTGGAGAATTATCCTTTTCTTAAGGAGTGATAATCAAACACACACACACACACACACACACACAGTCCTGCTAAAATCAGATCGGATGGTCCATCAACACACACACACACACACACACACACACACAGACAACGTGCATCGCTGAGCCGTAGCGCACACGCCGATGCGCACCACACAAAGCAAGTTGCCCTTCACCCACGTACCTTTGGTGTGAGCGGCGCTCAACCCCAGAGCCACTACAGCCAACACACCGGCTATTCTCAGCATCTTCTCGGCGGAGATTGCGCCAGGGGCCAGGAGAGGGACTGCACGGCGACCTCTTCTCTTCTTCTCCTCTTTCTTTCTCTCTCTCTCTCTCTTTCTCCTTCTCCACCCTCTCCTTCTTCTCACTCAGCGCCTCGGGTTCTCTCCCGTCTCCTCAGGCAGAGAGTGCAGGTAAAACAAACACACACACACACTTGGCTGATGTATGTGGGACAAGGCAGGCAGCGTGGAGCAGAAGGACACCGGGTTCCCGCAGCGCACCGCAGCCTGGGAGGAGGATGGTGGAGGCAACAACTCCAGTGGGTTTGTGCCGAGACGGGACCAGAGAGAGAGCAGCGCAGCCCGGGACCAGTCCGAGCGACGTCACAGGGAGGAGAGCGAGAGTGATGGATGCAGGCGCTTTTCTCTCTCCTCTCCCCATCCCTCCCTCTCTCGTCCTGCGCCCTCCCCTCTCTCCTCCTCCCTCCTCCATAGCTCCGGAGCGTCCCAGCCCTCTCCAGCTACTCTCGCTGAGAAGGGATCAATAGCCGCTGTAGTTTGCAAAAGCATTGAGCGCCGTGTTTTATTGTGGCTGACTCCATTATTAGGTCCCTTGATAGAGAACAATGTGGGATATTAAAAGCCCATAAAGAAAGTGTTGCTGCTGCCATGTATACACAATGAATCGAACTGTCACAGGCTATATGAATGCTGTTGTTAGGCCATTATAAAGTCAGTACAGAAGTGCATGCTGCTGTAATTATCATTAAGCAGCACATGTGCCATAATGAGGGCCACACGCATGTAGGTGATGGAAATACTACAGTACTTGTTCTTGCTTAATTGGATGAAATTAAGTGTGCAGCATTTATATCTGGCAAAAATATTGCACAATGACAAAACAATAATGCATTTAGAAAAACAGCCTTGTTTCTATTTTTATAGTATATCCATATGTTTCTCCTAGTTCCTCTGAGGCGGATCAATAAAGGTTCATCTTACCTGATCTTGTCTTGTCTCATCTTTGATGTGTGTCATGCAGAAAAAAAAGTGCAGCAGGTGTGCATCCACTGTTTTGTTCTTAAATATAGTTAAGATTAAAATATTCAATGGGAGAAAATAGGCAGAGTTGGACTTTAATATAATAACAGAAGTTCTACCACATTTACCCTGGAATTTATCTCATCATAGTCTTTATACTGCTTCTTAAATTTCATATTGTCACTGCTCTCTCAAATATGCAATAGATTATTTTCAAATCCCAGGAGAATTTTTTTTGCCAAACTGAATGTGTGACTGTTTCTAATGTTTCACAGAGGGGGGGAAAAAAAATCCTGATTTAGTTCTTTCAGTTTGTCTATTAGGTGTTTGCAGGCGTGTGTTGCTGGCATGCACATATGTGTGTGCGTTTGTGAAGTATGTGTGTTTGTTGGTCCAGGGCAGCAGGATTAATAATAACTTTTTCAATTTTCCTGAGTAGCCTATCTCAAAGGAACCTTTCTCTTGGACTATCTCGGCTGGTTAAGGATTATTCTGGGAGGCAGAGAATATATTTCCAGTGTTATCTGCAGGGAGAGAAAAAATAATAATACAAACAGATGACAATGCAAAGATTTGAATCCACACCAGCTCGTGATGAAATTTAATTTGGTCTTGGTCTCACTGGGAGATGACCTAAGTGGTGTCTCGTTAACAAAGACGCTTTCCTGGGTTTAAAGCAACAGCGGAAATGAGCCATGCTTTCTTCAAACCTTTGTGGGGCCTGGGCAAAATATATAGTTACAGCCTAACCTTTAATTATTATCATAGTATTACTTTAATAAGAGCACAAACACTGCCCCCAAAAGCAATGAATACATAGGTTCCTTTTAATATCTTGCTCCCTATATCATCAAATAAAGCTTTTCCATAGCTTGAGAACCTTTGAGGACATAAACAACAAAGCGAACAGATTCCACAAAGCTTTACAGAGATCTTCTACAAATTACAGCCATTAATCAGGGAAAAACAAATACGGCCGAGCAGAAAAAGCTTTGCACAAAATAACTAATCTTAATCTAGCAGGGCAAGTCACCTGGGGGCTGCAGCGACGCAGGATGTTTTCTGGGTTTAATATGACTTTTTATATCAGTGACTTGGCTGCATCAGGCACAATACTTCAATTTTTTTCATTAGGGCTATTTTCAAAATTGCAACCAGCTGCAAATGGCCAATTTCCTCAGGATTTTCTCTCTGGTCTCCAGGTTTCCGTTGCCTTTTTTTCCTCCATTACTGACACACATTATGCCCACCAGGCTTTGCCGTACCCGCCGCCCTGGGAAGAGTGAACTGCAAGCTATGATACTAATGTGACGTCACACTGTGTCCATCTGTCTGCACTGAGTCCGGAGGGGGAAAAAAACAAAGATCCTCTCGCACTGTGCAGTGCATTAGGGCGAACCCAACCTGGCTGAGGACTTTAATGAGCAATCCTTTTTGTCTCCTGTAAGTGTTTCACTTTGGGGAGATATTAGTGACACACGTAATGGGAGGCCATTTGCTGTGTAGGCTGCTAAATGAGAATGGAAACAATAAGAGGAAGATGAGGATATTAGATTAAAGTTAATGATTGCAATGGAGGGTAATAAATACACAATGGGCTGTGAGAGCTGTCGGCCTGCTCCTCCAGGAACGAGCAAAGCACCAGCAGGGATTTGAATAAAAGAGTCAAAAACCACACCTGACCTGCACGCGCTGAAATGAGATCAACTTTGTGAGGAAAGTCCTGATCACATATTTTTGCTCTTTGAGTAAAATCTCGAGGCTGACCAGGACTCCCGCCACATCCATTTATGATCCACTGCTGCAGAGCGCCACGTCGCTAATGAGTCGCCTTCTGTGCTCCTGGGTGACATTTCCCCCCCCCAGTGCAACGCAGAGATGCTTTTGTCGTGACGCAGACTTTCAGCCGACAATAACCTGCACGTTACATTTCAGGCACTTTGCAGAGATGTATAAATTGTGAATAATTCAGCCCCATCATCGAACCCAGAATACCATATAATTGAAAATGCAAGTATGAGTAGTATAAATGGTCAAGCTAGTGCAGGGGCTGAATGTGGTTTTCAATGTAACTATGAAAATACAGAGCTGCAGAAATGAACAGTTTAAAGTAGATTTTCTCATTTGTCCTTTCTTCTGAGGGCTGCTGCTGGACGGACACATTTTAAGCAGGTGTGGTTGGAGATCGCTCTGTGCACAGCGAGTGTGACGGATAGTGGAGCTCACTCATGCATCTTAATATTATCATTTCCTGAACATACGTGGAGAAGGGATCAGCCACATTCCATCATCGCCCTGCAACCACACTGTGTTGTTATTAGGTGTGTAATCAGAGAGGAGTGACCGCCTGTCATAAACATTTCTCACACCAGAGATCTGAACAAAAGACAGCAGTAAAAGTCACAAACCAGCAAATCTTCCATGTTAGTGGGTGGGATATGGACCCAATGATAAAAAAATAAATAATCAGAGACATCAAATGAATTTTTCTCAAAGGCCTTTCATGTCACTTTAGAAATTTCACACCACAACAAATTGTATGGTCACAGGTTCATGTTTCTGGTAAGTGCGCGTGTCCTTTGTTTGGCAGCTGCAGATGATTCTGTTTGTCTGGATTATGGATTACATTTCTTTACTTATTCTCTGGTATGATGCTTTGCTTATCATTTGTAAAATATTGCTGCTCTGATGCCCGGAACTTGTCCGTTTGTGCCCATATGCTGCAAACACCGGCTTCAGCTCAGTGAGGCCACATGACGATAAGATATCCAGAGAGTATGTGGAAATTACTTGGAAGTATGGCCTCAGGGTGAATCTTAATGCTTCTGCATTAGCTTTTAAGTAACGTGTTTAGACATTTACATGAAAATGTCTTGTGTTTTTTCTTCCCATGGGATAAAATTCAACTTGAGATTGCAGAGCAGGTCCAGACCGGATACTGTAGCTCCTCGGAGCTGCTCCTGTCAATCCTCGTCTTGCCTGATGCTGCTCTTGGACACGATGCAGCACATCCTCCATCTCATACCTTTGGACAATCAACCAGTGGCTTCCTCCTCCACTTATCTGTCCCTCAGCTGAGAGGTCATTTTGACTCGAGTGATCACCCTCTCGTGTTTTTCTAGTGGTCCCATCTTTCAGCCCACGTCTCCTCCTTCACCCTCTCCTCCTCCCAATGCCTCCATCTTCTCCTCGGCTCTACACACAGCCTAATCACGCCACTGTAACCGCGTTCAGATCTCTCCATCCACCCCTCTCCACCCTCGCTCTCCTGTTAGTGTGTTTGACAGAGTGCAGTGCCTCCGCACGCTCCCACTGACAGCTGGCTCAGGAGGAGGAGGGGGACGAGGGATGAGAGGGGATGGAGAGAGGCAAAGAGATAGACCATCATCCCCCTGGCTCTTACCCCCCGGCTCTTTCTGAGGAAGTGTCGGTGATGCCACTTTGATGCCGCCTACATCATGCAGAGGTCTGGAGCTACGAGAATGCCTTCTGGCCCCGTTTTGCATCGCCTCGCTGGCAGGAACTGGGCCAGAAGTTGTCATCTGCTCAAAGTCTCTCACATCTCTCAATCCCATTACTGAAAACTATAAAAGCAAATGTTATTTCCTTTCTAGTCACACAAGGAAAAAGCTCTTTTCCAAACCACTTTTTTTTTTTCATTCTGAACTAACTTTACTGAACATAAAAATCTGCTCTCTGCTTTTTGTCTTCGTCCCATTTCCATTAAAACATTATAGGGACTTCCTGTGTTTCGACTAATGGAGTAGGACGCGTTTCTCTGAGCTTCTGCAACAACTTAAAAAAAATCTATTTTAGGTACACCTTTTGCATCTTTCTTCTGTGTGTGTTTTCCCCACCTTCATAATCTGAATTTAACGCCGTCTTTTTGCTGACCAAAATGCCTCCAAAAGCCAAACCACCTGTACAACCGCCGCGGCCTGCTTCGCACACCGCGTCCCCGCCTCGTAGTGACCCCCCCTCCTGCCTGGTCGAAGCCGCCGGTGGCACTCCTTCACACGACTTTAAGGCCGAGCTGCTCTCGTCACTCCGTGTTGAGATGGCGGCTATTTTCAAGACTGAGCTTCAAGCTGCCTTGACCGAGAACTTGTCAAGCACCAAGATTGAGCTACAGGCAGTGAAGTCGGAGTTATCTAACAGCATTACAAACATCCAGTCTGATGTGCGTACTCTGAAGAACACTGAGGTGAAATGGAAACATCGCTTTCCTCCTGCGCCGATGACATTAATACATTACAGGCTAAAGTGGAGCATCTGTCAACTAAACTGTTAAGACTGGACAATAAATGCGAGGATTTGGAGGCGAGATCGCGGTGCATAACATAAGGTTAGTGGGAATTCCGGAAGATTTTTCCATCTCTTCTGCTGCTATGGATATTTCATCTCGGCTCAAGGAGGCTTTTAAGCTGGAGAAGGAGCCTCTTGTGGTCCGCGCTCAGAGAGCGCCCTTGCTCCATAATCGCTCGTCTACACTACCATACAGACTGTGTGGACATATTGCGCCGAGCCAGGGCCCAGCAACGGATCAAGATTGGAGAGTTGAGTTTCTCTGTCTTTCAGCTCGTGCCCGAGCCGCCTCCAATGATGTCCGACGCCAGCTCCGTGAAATACCGGGGATCCGCTATGGTCTGCTCTACCCGGCGCGCCTCCGGGTCACTCACAACGGTGCGGAGAGGGAGTTTAATTCAGCAGAGGAGGCCAGCGCATTCATCAGGTCGCTCAACATGTAAGAGAACCGATAAGTGATACACACCGTAGAGGAAGCAGTGACAGTTAATATTGACATTTATTACTTTTTTCAGTTAATCTGTTTCCTCTTATTTTCATAAACACACACTATGTGGTTTTCAGTTTAACGTGGTCTTGTTTGGTTGTACCTTTCTGTCAAATGTTGCTAGGCTTGCAGGAGCTCAACCCGAAGCTTGATAGATATGCAAAAAGCCATCACGCAGCTGTGACCTGGCCCAGTTTTCAAACACGATTCAGTTTCCACTCTAATCTACAATAAACAACAATTTGCTCATCTCAGTTTCTCAATGTCACAGACTGCATGGCTCAGTTACCACTTTTGTTCTATCTCACCTTGACATTGTTCAGAAATTGGAATGAACATTGATATTTGTTGACCTCGATTCTGAAGCTAAATCTCTTCGAATTCACAAAGGCAGAAATTGAAGTTAAAAAAATAAACTAAATCCTAATCCACGTGATCAATTTACATCTGTACATTTGTTGTATTTATTGTGTTTTATGTTTCTATGTTCATTGTAAGCACCAACAACCAGAGCAAATTCCTTGTAGGTGTAAACCTACTTGGCAATAAAATACTTCTGATTCTGATTCTGATTCTGATTTTAGGTGACAGTCACCATTATTCGGTGCTCAGTTTAAGTTGGTATTCTTTTCACTTCTTGAATTGAAATAAACTATGTAGTTTACTTACTAATAGAGGAAAGGACTGGCCAGCATACAGGACCTTAAAAATCTAAAGTGTTTTGAGCAATATCTTGCTTAAACACCCCATATTAGACATTCATTGACATGACCTTAACTTTTAGAGGAAATTTCATGGACTTCTGCAGTTGCCCCATAAGATAACATTGCGGCTGTATTGTGATTGCTGCTGGAGACCGATATCGATCTAAACGTGGGGCCCAGGTCGAAACAGACCAGCATAGCCCTTTTACTTGCTGTTGGCAATAGTTGACAACTGAGATCCTCAAAGCAATAAACACACAAACAAACAGAGCAGAGACATAATCTCCTTGGTTGAGGTAAAAGTCTGCACTGTTTTCACGAACCTTGTAGGCCATGTGTATGTGAGCTACCTGATGAACTGATTTCAATCATGTCATTATTCTTTTGTCATGCTCGTTAGGCGTGTTTGCAATCGCCACATAAAACTATCTTTATCCTGTTTTACCTCATAGTTTGAATAAAGGGCTGTCATAGGGAAAAAAACAAAAAAACATTATAGTAACATTCAAATGGTTTTGCATATTTTCGACTATTCATTTAAAATTGCATATATGGTAAGTTAATTTAAAAGTATAATTTGATCTACCCTTCCAGACATCCGTTAGCTTATTCATATCTGAGAGATGATTTCAGCCTGCTCTACATTGTGCAGACATCACAGCGACACGTATACTTTGTGAAAGTTAAGCAGCTGTTGTGAAGTTATTTAATGCAGATTTTTACGATGAACAGGTTAGTTTATTAGTTCAAACTGCACACAGGCAGTCAACAGATTAATACAGGGTGTAACCAAGGAAATAAACTAAAACCAATTAATGATCGATTAAGGAAAATAAATTAGAAAAATTGAGTAACTAATGAAATAATTAGTTAATCAGGTCAAACCTGAACTCTGGAGGAAGTCCGGACCATCGGGTCGGCCCGCATCCCCACAAACTCTGTTTATCCATCCTGAGATATTAGTTCTGTTTTTTGTTGTTATTTTGCATCTGTTGCTTTAGAAACGTTACCAACACACTCACCAGCTCTCAGTGAATCCTCCAGAGAAACTCCCGTTGTTTAATAACAATGGCTAACATTATCAAGAGTTTTTTAGAACTGAGAAACTAAGCAGAAAGTTCAGATTTTGTCAGAAAGCAGCTGAAGAGAAACCAACCTTGCTCTGCCTTGCTCTGACTGCCGTGACAGTGAGGCTGCCAGGCAACCAGCTGAAAGCACCCACCCCCACATTATAAACTGTTTGTATCCCTACTTTGCTTTTGGTGTTTAACAAGTACAATATTATAGAACATTTGAATTAATACTTGTAGGTGGCTACTTGTTTCCCCCAGTGCTTATGCAAAGCTAAGCCTACTGGTTTCAGATCTAGATATATGTAGTGTACATCCTGGAAGTGATTCCAAGCTTTTCGTCTAACTCTTGTTGTAAAAAGCAGAACTTTTTGTCTATGGTGTTGGATAAATGTTTACTATTTCATATTTAGTGTCAAACCAAAATAAAAAAGCATGCATTGTGAAAACAGCTATCAATTTCTGCGGCCCAAAACAGATTTCCATACGTTAGCAGTGCAGTTTACAGGCCTGACCTCATAAACCTAGTTCTTGTTGTTGTCCTATCTGTTGTTTTCTGACAAGTTGTCTTCGTGCTGTGACTCTACTCCCACAGGTTTTAGGATTATATAATAATGAAGTTACGTCGGCTCAATCATCCAGCTCGCACACTGTCTAGAAAAAGGTTAAATCCAAATTACATCCTGGGGTTTTGATTGAAAATGTTTCACGATTCTTTGTTTTGCCTCTTGGGTTATCAGCAAATCATTGTCGATCACAGCAGTGCACTGATTGGTAATGAAACCTCTATGGATGTCGTTTTCAGATAAATTCACACAGCCCCCTTATGTCATACTGTGCTTCCGCAGAGCGGCTTCCTGCACAAGTCTGTCTGATAGAATGATTCCGGTTCTCTCAAGACCTCAGATGCTGTAGGTTTGTTTTTCTTCTTCTTCTCTTCTGTGTTTTCTCTGTGTGCCTCCCCCCCGGCTCTGTTTCTGGCTCTTTGTGCTGCTCCACTCTCCACAGTCACCAAAGCTGCTGCCGTCTTTGAATAGCAGGCTTCCTCTGGTCGGAGGCAGACTTGGCTACAGCACAACAGGCTTGTTTGTGGGTTTTGGCAGAAATGCTGCAAGACCTGAATGTGTCTGTTTAGGGGATTTTTTTGTGGTATTCTTATGTTTGTGTGTGTGTGTGTGTGTGTGTGTGTGTGTGTCTGTGTAAAAAAGGAAATAGAGAAAGACGGGCACATACACACACAGAATGTGCATTTCATCACTTAACCTCTGGAGTACAGGGTCATCTGACTGTGACCGGCCTTTGCCAACCCATTCATGCCACAGTCAGACCCTCCCGTCTCTCCACATCTGTCATATCAGTCCCTCACAGATGGAGAGCTCTTACCGACTCTAAAAGGTAAATTAAACACACACAAATATGAATAAATACAAACACGGATGTGAAGCACTGTTTTGTTGGAATCCTCAAAAAAACTATCCCTTACTCGCTGAAAAGAAGCTCACACGTACAGGCTGCTCGCGGTTAAGGCAACTTCGCAGCTAAAATTAATTTGGCTTCACGGCCTCAGCAGTGTGCAGACCAGACTGAACAAACAGCAACTGCAGTACTGTGGTGTGTTATGGCTAAAAATCCACACAAGAGGTGAGGTTGATGAAGCACTGTTTGTTTTTTTTCACCTCTCAGTATTCAACTTCCCCATGTAGAGGGTCCAGGTAAAGGTCACATAAAACATATATGGAGCCGCCTGAGGGATGGAACCACCTCAACGCAGGTCTCCAATTTACGAAAGGTCACGATGAAGCAAGATGGGGCCACCTGCTGCACTAACGATGACCTGACATTATTCAGGAGGCTCAGTATTAAATGCATACCTATAACTATTTCTCATAAGGTCACGCTCACTATTGGGAAGTTACATGCGGTTGAAAGAGAAAAACTCAGACCACAGTTTGATAGCTGTTGTGTGAATCATCTCTTTTTCCATTTGTCAACGCACAGGCTGAACAATGAACACGTGGTTCCTGTCATTTGGTTTTGTTCCATCTGTGGTCGAGCTAAGAAAGTTAATAAGATGCATGTGAGGGTGTCGTTGAGGGAAGGTTATGTGCTGGTATTTTTCCATGTACACATGATGTACAGTAGCAATTTGGAGTTTCCTAAATGTCCACAACAACCCCACCTAGTCTTCTTCCAGACCTTACATCTGGATTGTTTAAAGTCCAGATCCTTTTTTTGGATCACTTTGCTACAGGCATATACAGATGCCCCTCGGTTTGGCAAAGCTTAGAGGACTGGAGTGCTGCTGGCACATGCAGAGAGACACTGAACAACAGCACAACAGCCTCAGCTGCATCAAAGGATTTAGGACTAAAGACCAACACAGGACGGTGCCAAGTGACGTTAAAAGCAACCAAAGGAAGAGCTGATAAAGATGACGCAGGATGACGGAGGATAACGTCTGACCCTGAGCCTCTTGAGATATATGGATGATAAATCTCAACAAACCCAGTGCCACAAAATTCTGTAATCATGGACTCAATTTCATCAACTTTGCTTCGGTTTGAACATTCTTCAGGGCTACTTTTCTATATTGTTTGGCAAAACTTTATCTTGCATTTTTGAGAGAAATGGTTTCCTCCTGGACACCATGTGTTGAGGTTGACTTAATACAATGTCTTGGACAATGTGTGACTGAACACCAATGTGCATAGATTATCATAGCGCCCAGGAGTGTTCCGTACACAAACTGTGCGTTTCATCGTTTTTCATAAATGGCCACTGCACCTTCTGTTATTGGTAGAATTAATCCAGTGCATTCAAATGGACTTGTGCAAAAGGTCTGATTGTTTGGTCTGTGTTGATCCAGCGCGCAGATAAATTGCATTCAAAGTGCTACATTCTGTGAAGTCAGACTCCTGTGACACAAACAAATCTGTCAGTTGGAAGAAAGCTTGGGATTTCTATAATTCTTTTTTTATTTTTTTAAACTTGACATTGGAAAATAGTTCTCAGGTCCTAAGCAACACATCTACCGAGGTTGAAATCAATGGGATCAGCCGTTATTGAGAAAATCTGAATGTAGCCAGTTAGCCAAGATCCGATATCACGCAATTCTGCTTGTAGTACACATCTGAATCGTTTAGTTAAGTCAGGTTTAACTTATTCAATCTAATCTAATTTAGAAAACAACAACATTTGAATTGAGTTCACTACCCTGTGGAGTTTTTGACCGGCAGTACTGTGTATTCAGATTTTTGTGAGTCTGACCTTTAGACCTTGTGGTTTGAGGACATTTAGGGTAAGGGCATTTTGGAGGCTCCTCACTTTCAGAAACACTTTGAAATGGCTGTTTAGGGTTTTAATGTTTAGGTCAGAAGAATTAAGTTTAGATTAGTTTTACATTAAGGCATTTGGTGGTTGTAAAGGTTAAAGTCAAGGTAATTGACATGGCAATTTGGTTAAGATTCGTATCACACACTAAGGAAAAATTACCCACAGAAAGTTTAAGAAAGTAAAAAAGAGAATCTGGTGATAGATCAAAAATGTAAATCTAGTGGATTTTAGTTTTGTATTGTAAAACTTAAGTTCAAAGGAACACTTTTACAAAAAATACAATTTAGAAAACACACAAAATAAAGGTTTCTACTGTAAAAGTTAAATTTTAATCTATAAATATATTATCACAGGTGTTGATTTTCACATTGCACATCCACACAAAAACAAATCATGTATATTCTGTGAGGTGCTTCCACCTGTCACTGTCTATTGTTATCGAAAACGATTCTCTTGCCGAGGGATTTCCACATCCTCTTCTTTCTTCCAGAAGCCATCGAAGGAAAAGTAATACAACAGTGGGTCCAGACAGCAGTTGAAACTAGCAAGACATGTCAGTTGTTTGAGATAAACATGCCTTGTTTTGAAGGAAACTACCAGAGAGTAAGGCAAAATAAATATGCTGAACATCATCAAGTTCATGATATAAATCACCATGACTTTCAACTTATTGTTGACCATGGAAGATTCCTTCAGATGTCTGCGTAGGGTCCAAGACACCATAGCAGTGCAGACAAGGTTGACTGCCAGCATGGTAAACACTAACGCTATATGAACATATACGGTGGGATATACATCACCTTTCCGCTTATATTCAAAACAGTTTGAACCATTTAATACGCTTAAAGATTTATAAAATTCCGCACTCTCCGGTAAGTTCAGCCCAACCACAAACAGCCAAAGGAGCACAACAGCTCTCCATGCGTTGGTCGAGGTTCGTAGAAGGCGTGACCTCAGAGGATAAACCACAGCCAGCAGTCGGTCCACGCTGATGAAAGTGATGAGGATGGAGCTGGAGCGGATGTTGTTGAGAAAGAGCATTCTGGTACAGACGCATGCAAAATTGCCCAGCGGCCAGGTGCCTGAGGCATAAAAGTAGACCCTCATGGGCAAGGAGATGACGAGCAGCAGGTCTGAGACTGCCAAGTTGACCATGAAGACAATGTTTGGGGATGTGACTCTGTGGCGGCAGAGCAGAATCCAGAGTGACAGAGCATTGAGAGGCAGACCCAGTACCGTAACAGATCCAAAAATTAGAGCGAAGGCCGGGTACGTCTTATTTAATTCTGCTCCATTTCCTAGCGAAGTATTGCTCGACATCTTTTGCTTCTGTGAGAGAGTCCAGGCGAGAGAATGAAACTGCGATATCCACTCCTGCTTGTGAACCACACAGCCGATCACTGCAAAGGTTGTATCTACGCATTGAAGTGGAGCGGAACACCGAACACAGGAAACAGCTCTGACAAGAGGCAGGAAGAGGTTTCATGTGACTTGCAGTTGTGGTGGGGGTTTGAAGTCACGGAAAAGCCACAACTAAATAAGTTGCACATCTCTTTTAATCCACAAGTGATGCATTTCGGATAGTTTCATACATTTATTCATATAGTGAAATGTTAATGAAGAGTGTGTGCAGGAGGCAAAAGGCACAGTCTGTATTCTGACTCTGTTCAAGTGGTTCCATTTCTCTAATTGTGGTTTAAAGTACCAATGTCTCTTGACACACCATCTGCAGTGCATTGGCAGATATGTCCTGTTGAAATTCCCTCTGAACCATCAGTCATGGTAATTAAGCACTGTAGATGTACAATAATCACACAGTGTGCAGAGAGAAAAAATTACTATGATTATGTTGCCACTATGTATGTGTCACATGCATTGTGTGTATGAAGTGTTGCATGACTGATGCATTTGCGTATGTTGGACACACCTATTGAATACTATGAGTATTAGATACCTAATTGCCCCAATCAGATTAAGATGCATATATTAGTCCCCAAACACATGCACAGACATGCACAGGCACAGACACACTCATGCAGGTAGGGAAATTTAATCTCTGCTTTTGACCCATCTGGTGAAGGACACACAGAGCGACCATGTACGGCAGATGTTGGGGGAGTACGGTGCCTTGCTCAGGGGCACTAGACAGGGCAGGGAGAATCCTCTTGGATTTTTGGACAGATTAATCAAGGTTCGTCTTTTTTGTTGTTTCTCTGTGGAGTCGAACCAGAGACGAACCATAGACCTTTTCTGCTCATAGTCCAGGTTTCTGCCACTAGACCACCGCCTCTCCCTCAGCAACTACATCAGCATTTTGTGGCATTACAGTTTAAATTATATTTTTAACTTTATATATATTTGTATGTGTGTGTTGGGAGGCAAAGTACAGACGAAAAAAAGAAAACAAACAAGTTTTCATAGACTTTTGGCCATAAACAGGGACAGAGTAATTTAAGAGGAAGCTGTTAGAGAGCAGACATTTCCTGTGGGTTTAACAGTTATCAAGTTCTGAATGTGTACAACTGAGTGTGAACGCAGCATTAAGAAAGTGTGAGACAGGATCTACACAGATGCTTCCACATAAGCACAGACATCAGAATACTTATTTTTGAGCAGACATAACATTTGCCATGCTCCATTTGGTACGACTTGCTAAAAATATGACACAATTATTTTATGTAAGAATGTATATTGTGAAGTCATTTCTCACCAATAATCAACCCTCCATTAAACATCAAAATTTAAATGTACTAATATGAATGTGTCTGCGGCACATGAAGAAAATACACACACTTTTCATTATAAAGGGTCATTTTTTACCTGTGAACTTGGCATCATAAACAATAGAGCATTAGGATTTCATCACACACCTGCAGCTAGTGTGAGAAACAGAATACTGCAGCGACCACCATTGTATCATTTGTACCGCCACCGTTTCATAGTTATGTGAATTCTTTTTTTACATTTCTCTTGAAATAAAATATCTCTAACTTTTTGCTGCGCTGCCGTTTTGTCTCCCTCACAAACACACAGACCAGCGTGTCACAGTTGGACAGGACACCGTCAGCACCGGGATCAGTCCCGCTGTGCCTGTGGCCCAGTGAACCGTTAAAACATTCATAAAGTCTACATCTTCCTCTGCGGGAAGGCAGAACTCAGCATGACATTACAAAAAAAATCATAAAAATGTATTTACTCCATTCACAATCCTAAGCTATAAATATTTACAAAGAAATCACTTGAACTACTGAACCATGACGTCTACTATTCATTGAAAAGTACTGCAGGTGTCAAGGGTTATCACACAAGTTTGCTGCATGCTGGTCTTTTAAACTAGTGTGATGCCACAACATTGCTCTCACACATGTTAAACTGGGATTAAAACTGAGCACGGAGAGAGAAACTTTCCCGCTTCAGCGGGTGAATGTAAAAACAGCCTTGTTGTGCCAAACTTGGCACAAACATCCTTGTGCACAACAAAGGTCAAACACAAAGGTCTAACATCCAAGTCAGGCAAGTATAATACTGTACTCAAGTATTGTGCGCAGGGGAACTTTATCACTACATTTATTACAATTCTTCCAGTAGAGAACATGACAATCTATGTGAAAGAATAGAAGTAATTCCAATCTTGATGTTCTACAGACATTTTTTTTTTGATACTTTACATCTAATTCTGGTTATGTTGTACTTATTTTGAGTCATTTGGCATTTCCTTGTGTTGCTCTGCTTCTCTTTGTAGTCACTTTGTAGAGTTCCCTGTGGTATTTTATTCATTTTGTCTTTGACTTTTATGGCCTCTATTTCCCATTCCCTTTGCATTGTTTTGTGTCAATGGGTTTTCATCGTCGTCTTCCCTTCACCTGTCTCTCTACTGCTCCGCTCAGCTCTGTGTGTGTGTGTGTGCATATGTGTGTGTGTGCGTGGGTTCCTGTGTCTCCTTGTGGTATGTTTCTTTCAGTGAAATTTTGCTTCCCCCTTTACTGTTTACGGCCCTGGCTCTGTACTAGATATTGCCTCCATCATTAAATGGTTTTAATGATAGTAGTGCTTGGCGGCAGATTTAGTCACTTTTAGACACAGCTTTTTCAGAGAAAGAGATGCACTCTTTATCTCCCTCTGTTTGCAGTATGAATGCTAAGCTAAGCTTAACATCAGCTGGCCTCATTGTCATGTTTGCTATAAAGACACATGAGGTGGAATAAACTTGGCAGATTATTTGTTCTATCCCAGGTAATATACGTGGATAAAAGGGCGTCAACAAGAGATGGTCTGGTTATATTTTGATATGTGGATTTCACTCCATCCCGATATTATAATAATTCCGATTGAATTCACTATGTTACAGATTTATCGCGAAAATGTACAACTATCAAATTGCTTCTTCACATGCATGTGTTTGTTAGCTCTTTGATTAAAACCTTTGTAAAAATGCACTCAGAGATCACTGGGGGGAACAGTTGTGCACAATCTCACTAGAGAAGCAAGCATCCAAACTTCATTCCTTTCACCTTTTGGGCCAAATTTCAATTTACCACTTTGTGACTTTTTCCTTCAACCTCTCAACCATTAACTTTAGAAAGACTGAGATGAAATTTGCTGCTTTAATCACAGCAATTATGTGATCTTAGCCATTCTCCCATTCTGAAATAAAGATGTGGATTCTTTCAGGAGCATAAAAGCCGGCTGGCTCATCAATGCATACAGGGCACAAAACAGCCTAAATTGATTTCTCTGGTAAAAGCAAGGATGCCATTCTATGGGCCTTCATATTAAAGAAACTTGAGTGCTTCTCAAGACAGATAATCTTTGTCATTAGCGCTGCAAGTAAAAACACAGCGTTAAAATGCTTGGCCTGCTGCTGGCATTGACACCTAGATGGACGGAAAGAGTGGGGAACAAATGTGGGAGAAAGGCAAGCTCGTCTCTATTTTTCTGTGTTTGTAAGCAACGAGTCAAGTTTTTATCAAATTGAGCTTTCTCGAGTCTCCTTTTTAAGTTCTTCTCTTTCATCAACGTTGCGAGACTCAGAATTTTTTATGGCATTTTTGGAAAAGGCTCAAGAAATGATGCCGGGATCTTGCTGTAAAAGCATTCCGGCATACTTTAAAGACTGATATTTAGGAATGTGTGGAATTTGGCTGGATTGGATTTAAAGGGACTGTTTGGCCTCGGAGGAGTGTGCTTTCTACTGAGTGACACTTTAGTTATCTCCAACATTAGGGTTATGTTTTCGTCTGCATTTCTCCATACGTCAGTTATATATCAGATCACAGAGCTGGTTGCAAAAAAATGTCACTTCCTTTAATGTTGTGAAATATGGAGCATTGCAACACTGCCATCGATTGATTGAAAGAATAATTCATGGATTCTTGATGAAAACAAATCAGTCATGTTCAGGGGATGGATATTTATTAATATGTGTAATTTGGTGCGGATCCAAATAAAAATCCAGATCTAGTGAACTCAAATGAGCTTTCATGAGGGGACTGTTGAGTGTCATTATATTAAATTCTGTTTTCACTGCCTGTTTGTGTCTGAGTGTTCAAATACCAGGGCACAATAAGGTTCACAATAAAGACTACAAGACTGATCTGACAAATGCAGGGCATGTGAGTGTTAAACACAAACAATAGAGTGCAGAACATTTTACCAAATAAGCAAAACTTTATAGAGACTACACAGACCAGACAAAAGTGAAGAAGAAATATGGTTCACAGTTGTGGTAGGTCCGATGTGTGATTTGCTGAAGATAGTTATCGTAGTGTGGGAGGGGAGGGAGCTGCAGGAAACTCTGAGCATCAGATATTGTTTTGAAACTGCCTTCCATTTACTTGATTCACACAAATTCAATTCCAACGTATTACCAACCATAATTGATGTTCTTTTAATCTGCTTTGTTGAAGAGTTTTTTTATTTATGACCGATGATCCTCACACCTCCTTTCTTGCTTTCACAATTTACTCTAGATCAACACTGTTTTAATTATTATAACCTGAATTAATCTGAAGACATTAATTGTGACACTTTTAATTGTGACACTTTTAATTGTGCGTGAGGTTTTTAGTCTGTGTACGACTGAAGGATCTGACATGTTTAGACTGTTCATGAATTGTTTTTCATTTTGATTAAAAAAAGTGATCCTTGATAGTGGATTTGCTCATAAATTTATAGATTATCGATCATCTCTGATTCAGACTGTATATCATGTGTTCATATGGTTTGTTTTGAGTAACTGATTGGCTGGATCGATATCGTGATTGGTTGCTTGATTCATGATCTTTGGCTTTGAGTGGTTATTCAGCTCGTTAATAATGATAATGAGTGCAGTTTAGATCTGCACTCATGTCTTTTGGTAGTATAATGATGCAAATACCCTAAAGCTGGTTGTTTCTGTAAGGAATGTCAGGCCTGGCTCTGTCAAACCCTAATCTCTATAAACATATTCTCCCTGTGAATACGCAGCATCTGAGGCAAGGCTTCACGTTCGAGCAGGCTTTCCATGTGGAGAACAAAAGAGGAGGAACACACTGACTCAAATGCATCGACTATTAGCTTTTTAATCTATCTGCCTTCATATACAGACCTTAAACACCTATACAAAGTATGGTTGTTTTTGTGCTCTGTGGAGAAAAGTTTGACTTGTGTGGACTCATTTGACTTTAAAAAGTATACAGCCATGTCTTCTACAGTGGAAGCCTCAAAATATTGACCATTGCCCCCAGAAGCTAATTGATTGGTCGATCGGTATAATCACAACGCTTGTCTGCCTGTATGATATCTTGACCTTGAGTGTGTACGGTAGGCTGGGTGCCACTACCACTACTAGGTCCCACCACTCAGTCCTGACACTCCAATGTGATCACTAGAACTAGAACTCAACCTTAAGTCATGGTATTGTCTTTTGGCCAAACCTTTGTCAGTTTAGAGCCTCGTTTATGATGACTCATATTTTTTGAGTGACTCCCCCCTCCACCACTGACCCTGCCTGTCCTCCTCTTGGTTCAGGATCATTTGTTTACCTGCTGAGCTCAGAAATACTGTTCCCCCAGACTCCATCATTCACATTCCTTCTGAACTGCTCTCCTGGATTCCCCACACACACTTTGCCCTTCTGCCCTGGATTCTGGATTCCTCTTTTCCCCTCTGTGACCAACTTTCCCTAAATTTGGGTTTGGTAGCTTTAGATCTATCATTAGCCAAGTTCAATATTCACTGTTATATACACTGTTTGTTGTAATAAACTTACACTGACTGGCCTTGAGCTCAGATTTTAATTCCATAGAACATCTGTGGAGACACCTGAATGTGGCAGTTAACAGAAGCTTCCCATCGGGTCTGATCTGCCGTTAAGAGAGGGAGAAACTATACAAATCCACATGCAAAGCTTGTGGAGGACTTGACGCAGGAATTGTTGAATTGGTTCATGTACAAGTTTCAGTTTCAGTTACTGTTTTTGCTTTCACTTCTTTAGGAAAGTTAACTCACAGTCTCTGCCTGTTTTTTTTCTGCATTTTCATACCTATAGGATTCAGTCATATCCATCCTTTTCTCTTTGTTTTATATTTTACCAACTTATATTTGTAAGTATTTGACGTTGCATCACTTAATTTTTGACAGACTGTTCACGAGCCAAAGATTCAAGGTTTGTGAAGCGGGGCTGTATAAATACCCTGACTTGATAAAATTACTGCTAATGCACAGTAAACTTTATTTGGACTCTTTGGTTGTACAGAAATTTTAGTTAATAAGTCACGATGCTGTGTCAAAATTTACTCACCATACAAAATATTGGAAAGTTTGTACTGCAGCCCTTAATACCTTAATACCCATAAAAATGACAGAAAGTGAATCAGTTCTATAGACTAGCTTAAAGGCATGATGCTACCAACAAGAAAACCAGTGAAATTGAAATGGTTGAAGTGAATAAGGTCAGTGGATGTTAATTCACTCTCCTCCTTACATGGTATATATGTGAACAAAGAAGACTGGTGTTACAAGGGGAGGGTCTTAAAATAGATTTTTGTCTCCATCTCAAATGAAATCATTGGTCCAATTTTCAGCCGGTGTGGATAAATTCCTACTCTCCTGAACCAGAAAAAAGGTGAAGAGACGACCACTGCTGTGCTCACTTCATTAAAATTTCCATTTTGGCAACGGCTGGAGTCACAAAGAGTCGTGCCCTCATGGCCCACAGAGTAAATGTGCATGTGTGGGTTCATGCTCCCATGAAAATGACTGAACAATGACCCCAAGAGCAATGGAGGTGTTATTGTGCGGGAATGAAGTGGGATAGAACGTGTTGGACGAGCACAGACCATTACAAATATGGACAAATTAATCGTTCCTTTTCCTGTGCTGCTGCAGTCAGTTAAACACCGCAGCTGCAAACACAGCAGGTCGATGTATCTGCTTTCTGTCTGTCACTCTCTCCCTCTCCTGGCCGTTGAAGACAGCATTGTGGAAGAGCCGTGGATTTAAAAAGATTATATGCTTTAGGCCATTTCTCTGCCATTACCAGCTGGGCCAAAGCAATTAACCCGCTTCATATGTTTCATCTGTGGCCAGAAAAACAAAACAAGTTAATCTGTCCTAAGCTGCGGGGACCTCACTTTATTAGTCCCACGCACAGAGAGGAAGTTGGAAACTCAAACTAAAATGTTGCTTTTTAGCCTTTGCTTTTCCAATTAGTGGCTGTCATCTTAAATCTTAACAAGCTCAGAAAGTACAGGCTTAATACCTATGCAAATGAGTGGAAAGCTATAATAAAGCTGTCAACAGGAATAAACAGGTTTAACAGAAGAAAGCCTGGCAGGCTTGAGAATTGCCTGCCGGGCCGAGCAAAGTGTGACAACACTCTTGAGAGTTTAAAGTTGGAACAGAACAAGGTGACCAGTATTTTATAATACAAACCTGTGGGCAGGACTATGGCCACAGCTGGTATCTGTGCTGGAATGTAACCTGGTTTCTTCTTGCGAACAGAGTGGGCTTGGTGCCCAGCTCCCTCTTTGATTTGTTCTGTTGTTTTAGGTTACTCCAAATATCTGTTTTTATCTGGACTGGGACCAGTTACAGATTACAACATGAATGTTAAACTGGCATGCTATTATATCATTATAGCTACGTCTCAATTAAGGGCTGCATTCTCCTGAGGCTGCATCCTAAGACCAATTCTATCACATTACATTACATTACATTACATTACATTACATTTCATTTAATTTAGCTGACGCTTTCATCCAAAGCGACTTACAATAAGTGCATTCAAACCCAAGGGTACATACCAAGGACGCTAAGGATCAAGAAAATACAATTTCTTCAAATAGAGCAAAACTACAAAGTGCTATAAGTAAGTGCCATTTAAGTGCTACTAAAGTGTTAGTTTCAAAAAGTTGTTAGTTGTTTTTTTTTTTTTTTTTTTTTTTTTTTATTCAAGGTAAAGTCGGAAGAGGTATGTTTTTAGTTTTCGGCGGAAGATGTGTAGACTTTCTGATGTCCGGATGTCAATGGGGAGCTCATTCCACCATTTAGGAGCCAGGACGGAAAACAGTCGTGTTTTTGATGAGTGTTTAGCTCGCAGTGAGGGAGCAACGAGCTGATTGGCCGAAGCAGAGCGGAGTGAACGGGGTGGGGTGTAACGTTTGACCATGTCCTGGATGTAGACTGGACCGGATCCGTTCACAGCATAGTACGCAAGTACCAGTGTTTTGAACCGGATGTGAGCAGCCACTGGTAACCAGTGAAGGGAGCGGAGGAGAGGAGTAGTGTGAGTGAATTTAGGTTGGTTAAAAACCAGTCGAGCTGCTGCATTCTGGATGAGCTGCAAAGGTCGGAGGGCAGTAGCAGGTAGACCTGCCAGGAGCGAGTTACAGTAATCTAGACGTGAGATGACCAGAGCCTGGACCAGAACCTGCACCGCCTTCTGAGTGAGAAGGGGGCGTATTCTCCTGATGTTGTACAGCATGAATCTACAGGACCGTGTTGTTGCAGAAATGTTGGCAGTCAGGGAGAGTTGGCTGTCGAGTGTTACGCCCAGGTTCCTAGCCGTCTGAGTGGGGGTTAACACAGAGTTGTCAAAGTTAATAGTCAGGTCGTGGATGGGAGAGTCTTTCCCTGGAAGGAAAAGAAGTTCAGTTTTGTCAAGGTTAATCTTCAGGTGGTGTTGAGACATCCACTGAGAGATGTCGGTCAGACAGGCAGTGATTCATGCTGCTACCTGTGTTTCTGATCGGGGAAAAGACAGGATTAGTTGGGTGTCATCGGCATAGCTATGGTAGGAAAAGCCGTGCGAGTGATCTGGTGGTTCACTGTGTCGAATGCAGCAGAGAGGTCTAGAAGGATGAGGACAGAGGAGAGAGAGGCTGCTCTAGCAGTGTGAAGCTGCTGAGAGACAGCAAGGAGGGCAGTCTCAGTTGAGTGTCCTGCCTTGAAACCAGACTGGTGAGGGTCAAGAAGATTATTGTGGTTAAGATAGGAGGAAAGTTGATTAAAGATAGCACGCTCAAGAATTTTGGAAACAATGGGAAGGAGAGAGACAGGTCTGTAGTTATTTACTTCAGACGGGTCCAGGGTGGGTTTCTTCAGGAGAGGATTTACTCTTGCCTCCTTCAGAGAATTAGGAAAACAGCCAGTTGACAGGGAAGTGTTGATTAGATGGGTAAGAAAAGGAAGAAGGTCAGGGGCAATAGACTGGAGAATGTGAGAAGGGATGGGGTCAAGGGGAGGGCTGATAGAACAGAGGAGGCTAGAGAGGAAGGAGAGAGGGAACGAATGTTGCGACGGACAGGTACCGACTCTGTTGATGTGTTAAGGTTGTCAGTTTGAGATAATGGGAGAGAGTAAGAGATAAAGAAGTGGTCGGAGACATGAAGTGGGGTTACAGTGAGGTTAGATGTTGAGCAGTTTCTGGTGAAAATATAGTCCAGGTGGTTACCGGCTTTGTGAGTAGGCGGGGAAGGACTGAGTGAGAGAGCGAAAGAAGACAGTAAAAGTAAAAGGTCAGATGACTTGTCTGTCTGGATGTTAAAGTCACCCAGAAGGACAAGTGCAGGGCCATTTTCTGGGAAGTTTGACAGGAGGACGTCTAATTCCTCCAGAAAATCTCCCAAAGAACCTGGTGGACGGTAGAGGACAACAATAGTTAATTTTACCGGTTGAGTAACAGTCACAGCGTGAAATTCAAAAGATGTTGGGGTAAAGGTTGGAAGCGAGTAGAGAGAAAAACTCCATTTGTGTGAAATGAGTAAACCTGTCCCGCCACCCCTACCAGTGGGTCTAGGTGTGTGGGTGAAGGAAAAGGCAGTGGAGAGGGCAGCTGGGGTGGATGTGTTGTCCGGTGTAATCCAGGTCTCAGTGAGAGCAAGGAAGTCAAGTGATTGCTGTGTAGCAAAGCCAGAGATGAAGTCTGCCTTGCGGGTAGCTGACTGGCAGTTCCATAGGCCCCCTGTGACAAGGTGTTGGGTATGTGTGGAGCGGGTTGGATAGATAAGACAGGAAAGGTTACGGTGTTGGTGTGAGCGAGTACAAGGCCTATAGTAACTACGATTAGAAATGCGCACAGAAATTATACACATATTGAAAATAAAAATGCAGCTTTATACTCAGCCTCCAATGAAAGACTCCTTTGTCTTTATCCTCCGAGTCTTCATACGATGAGTCTTCACAGACGCTGAAGCTGACGCTCCAAACAATTCCTGGTTTTAAGCCAGGGTTGACGATGGCTGGCTTCAGCTGTGCTGACCACTCCCCCTGCTCATTAGCCAATCAGGCACCACGTGGTGTTAATGGCCCAGCAGCAGATCATCAACACAGTTAAAATAACAAGAGACACTTGTCCCTTTAATCAGGGACTCAGCTAAGTGTCCTATCTGGCCAGAAACTGTTTCTGGACAAAGGCTATTTACCTCAGCAGGTAGAAAGTAAAATAGAATTATGCTTTTTAACAGAATTAATTATGCTTTTTAACAGAATTCCTAGGCATTTTGCCTCAATAATTAGTGCCTTGACCACCATGGTTCAGTTCAGCCTTCGTGGGCTGCGCAGAAAATGGATGTGGGATATGGGGTGTACAATACGTGGGACACTTATAGGCACCTCTCAGGCACTTATCATTGAGGCAAAATGCCTAGAAATGTCCCACTCTTGTGGCTAGGGATCTGCAATACTTGGGACACTTGTAGGAACTTATCATTATAGCAAAATGCCTTGAATTGTCCCCCACTTGTGGTTAGGGATGTACAATACGTTGGGCACTTGTAGGCACTTAACATTATAGAAAATTGCCAGGAAATATCCCTACCAATCAGAATGAGCCAGACACTTCTAGGCACTAAAATTGAGGTTAAATGCCTAGAAATGTCCCACTATTGGTGTTAGGGAAGTTTACTACATGGGACACTTCAAGGCACTTTACATTATAGCAAAATGCCTAGAAATGTCCCACACTGTTAGTTGCGATAGTGCAATACTTGGGACACTTCAAGGCACTAATTATTGAGGCAAAATGCCTAGGAATGCCCCACTCTTGGTGTTAGGGAAGTAGAATAGGTGGGACACTTGTAGGCACTTAACATTATAGAAAAATGCCTAGAAATGTCTCACACTTGTGGCTCTGGAAGTGCAATACTTGGGACAATTCTAGGCACTTTACATTATAGCAAAATGCCTAGAAATGTCCCGACCAATCAGAATGAGCCGGACAATACTAGGCACTTATCATTACGGCAAAATGCCTAAAAATGTCTCATGTTTGGTGTTAGGGAAGTACAATTCATGGGACACTTGTAGGGACTTAACATTATAGAAAAATGCCTAGTTTTGGAAGTGTTGAGGGTCAGGGAGAGAGTATAAAAACTGGACTGGCTACAGCTAAGTCAAGTCAAAGAAACACGTTTGTACAAGTTGTTAGCTCTGATCAGTTTCTTAACACTTAGAATAATACATAATTAGACAGACTGTATCTAAAGATGGACGACACATAGTCACTTCCTCCTATATGTTTACGAGCGTTGCTATTTTGAGCCAATTTGGGGCCATAGTCTGCATACATTGGTGATCGGGGGTATGGAGTCTTTGAGGTCCTGCTGCTGCATGCGCTCGACATATATCATCTACACTTCAGCAAGCCACAAGGGGGCGATCAATACTTTGGTTTCACTTTTTGGGGAGCTTCCATGTAATTTATCTTCAGATATAGTCAATGGTATAACATGCTCTCATTAATATGGCTAATAAAATCTAAGATGGTGCCGCGTAAGGCTGCTTCGGTGCGCGATGTTTTGTCTTGTTTTGTTAGTTAATTCAGTTTTTTCTGCCTAAAAACCGAGAGCTAGTAGTGTGAGTGAATTTAGGTTGGTTAAAAACCATCTATCTAAAGATGGACGACACATAGTCACTTCCTCCTATATGTTTACGAGCGTTGCTATTTTGAGCCAATTTGGGGCCATAGTCTGCATACATTGGTGATCGGGGGTATGGAGTCTTTGAGGTCCTGCTGCTGCATGCGCTCGACATATATCATCTACACTTCAGCAAGCCACAAGGGGGCGATCAATACTTTGGTTTCACTTTTTGGGGAGCTTCCATGTAATTTATCTTCAGATATAGTCAATGGTATAACATGCTCTCATTAATATGGCTAATAAAATCTAAGATGGTGCCGCGTAAGGCTGCTTCGGTGCGCGATGTTTTGTCTTGTTTTGTTAGTTAATTCAGTTTTTTCTGCCTAAAAACCGAGAGCTCTTTCACCAGAGAGATGCTCATGAACGTCAGGGACATAACTCCTGATGATTTATTACCGACTTTTATTCCTCATCTATCGATATTTTGGACATTCTGGTCAAAGGTGCGCTCACCTTTGTTCACACGGTGAAGCGGCGGAGGGGAGGTAAACGGGCCGGCGCTCTTGTGCGTCTCCGTCAGCGGGGACTTCGCACAGCGCTTCCGGGTATATTCCTCTCCAACGTGCGCTTACTCTGCAACAAGCTGGACAAACTCCAGCTACTAGTTAGTAAAAACAGAGACTTCTCCTCATCTTCCATGCTGTGCTTCACGGAGACGTGGCTGTATGGATCTGTACCGGACTCTGCGCTGCAGCTGGCTGGGTTCCAACTTTTCCAAGCGGACCGGAACACGGAGCTCTCCAGCAAGACGAAGGGTGGAAGTGTCTGCTTTTACATTAACTCTGGCTAGTGTAACGATCTGACAGTGATTCAACAGCACTGTTCTCCTGATCTGGAATGTTTTTTCATTCACTGCAAACCCTTCTACTCCCCCCGTGAGTTTTCTTCATTCATTCTGGTCGGTTTTTACATAGCACCGCAGGCTAACTTGCAAGATGCACAACACATGCGCGCTGATCAGATACGGTGTGTGGAGAGGACTAACCCGGACTCCTTAGTTATTGTCCTCTGGGACTTTAACAAAGGAAATCTCACCCGTGAACTTCCCAAATATAAACAATTTATTAAATGCCCGACAAGAGAGGAGAACATTTTGGATCACTGTTAAACTACAGTAAGCAGTGCTTATCACGCCGTCCCCCGGGCTGCACTGGGACTCTCGGACCATGTCATGGTCCATTTGATTCCTGCATACAGGCAGAAATTAAAACTCTGCAAACCTGTTGTGAGGACTTCAAAGTTGTGGACCAGTGAAGCTGTGGAGGATCTTCAGGCGTGTTTTGACTGTACAGATTGGGATGTGTTTAGGACTGCTACTAATAGTCTTGATGAGTACACAGAGGCTGTGACTTCTTATATCAGCTTCTGTGAGGACAGCTGTGTTCCATCAAGGACCAGGGTGATTTACATTAATGACAAACCCTGGTTCACAGCTAAATCAAAAAGTTAAGGTTGGAGAAGGAAGAAGCGTTCAGGAGCGGGGATAGAGTCAGGTTTATAGAGCCGAAATACAGGTTTAGCAAAGAGGTGAGAGAAGCTAAACGACTGTACTCGAAACTTCAACAACAGTTCTCAGCCAATGACTCTGCCTCTGTCTGGAGAGGGCTTAAGCCTGAAACATGCTTCTGCGTTTTCACAGGCCCGTAAGTGCAAGAGCCCTTCCGGGTCCCTTACATGCTCATGTATCCCTTCTTACGTGCTTACGTGCATCGCCCCATTTTTCAAAAATTTACGGCAAAGCTCCTCAAGCTCACTCAGCCCGCAAGGCTGTGATTGGTCACCCGTCCTCGGCCTCGGTTGATTTAATGGCCGTACAGACCACCTACGCCTCTGTCTCCTCTCCAGTCGCTTATCCTGATGACTAATTATAAGAAGTTGCTCTTCAATGTCAAGCAGCTCCAGCTCAATCAATTGTTGTTCGGTTGGAATCGGGAATACACTCTCTGCCATGGTTCACCGTTTGTTTGTAATGGAGAACACGACTGGTAGAATGTAAATAAACAGTCAACAACGATTGCCACACCCATAAAGAAGGCGTCTCTCAGGTCGTATTCGACAAAAAGCATTACTCCGTCTAGTGTTCTGGTGCGGATTGCTTTGTAAGAAGCGCAACGGTTGGGGAAGCATGAATGAAAACGAGTCTTGCGCCACAGCGGCGTGAAAAGACGCAGACGCAGTCGCAGAAGCATGTTTCAGGCTTTAGGCAGATTACAAATTGCAAGCCCAGAGCCCCCCACTCCACTAACGACTCAAGCCTGGCCAACGACTTTTACTGTCGCTTCGATAGACAATAGGAAAGTCCTGAAACCATCCCCCATGAAACCACACGTCAACAGACTCTTCAAGAGACAGAACCCACGCAAAGCAGCCGGGCCAGACTCTGTCTCTCAATCAATCCTGAAGCACTGTGCTAATCAGCTGTCTCCGGTGTTTCCTGACATAACACCTCACTGGAGACATGTCACGTACCAGCCTGCTTCAAGACCTCCATCATCATACCTGTCTCCAAATAAACCAAGATCGCTGGACTCAACGATTACAGACCCGTCGCCCTGACCTCTGTGGTGATGAAGGCATTTGAGCGCCTCGTGCTGTCCCACCTCAAAGCCATCACTGACCCTCTCCTGGACCCCCTGCAGTTTGCCTACAGAGCCAACAGGTCTGTAGACGATGCAGTCAACATGGCCCTTCACTTCATCCTCCAGCACCTGGACTCCTCAGGAACCTACGCCAGGATCCTGTTTGTGGACTTCAGCTCTGCCTTCAACACTATCATCCCGAATCTGCTACAGGAGAAGCTCTCCCAGCTGAGTGTGCCTGACTCCACCTGCAGGTGGATCACAGACTTCCTGTCTGACAGGAGGCAACGCGTGAGGCTGGGTAAGTATGTCTCTGAATTCAGATCTATTAGCACCGGTTCCCCTCAAGGCTGTGTCCTTTCACCTCTACTCTTCTCCCTGTATACCAACAGCTGCATCTCCAGTCAAGAGTCCGTCAAACTCCTGAAGTTCGCGGATGACACCACCCTCATTGGGCTCATCTCTGATGGGGACGAGTCCGCCTACAGGTGGGAGATTGACCATCTGGTGACCTGGTGTGACCAGAACAACCTGGAGCTCAACACGCTGAAAACAGTGGAGATGGTTGTGGACTTCAGAAGGAACCCAGCCCCACACACCCCCATCACCCTGAGAGACGCCCCAGTCGTCACTGCAGAGTCCTTTCGCTTCCTGGGCACCATCATCTCCCAGGACCTCAAATGGGAGCTGAACATCAGCTCCATCACCAAAAGAGGGCAACAGAGGATGATCTTCCTGTGGCAGCTGAAGAAATTCAACCTGCCAAAGTCAATGATGGTGCACTTCTACACCTGCATCATCGAGTCCATCCTCACCTCCACCCTCACCATCTGGTACGCTGCTGCCACCGCAAACGACAAAAGGAGGCTGCAGCGTATCATCCGTTCTGCTGAGAAGGTAATCGGCTGCAATCATCTCTACAGGACCTGTTTGCCTCGAGGTCCCTGAGTCGTGCAGGCAAGATTGTGGCTGATCCTCTTCCCGGGTGCTGTAGGCCTCATCAACAAGGCCCGGGACCCCCACCTGACTCTGACTTTTATTCAACCCCCACACCTCAAGGATGTGTTAAATTGATAAATTATCACATTATCTCATTTTATATTATACTGTATTATATTGCATATTGCAATCAGACACGGTTTATTGTTTTGCATTTTGCATTTCACTTTTTACTTCACTTTTTATATCTTTAATCTTTCATATATTTTTATTCAGAAATGTTTATGTCAAAATAAATGCTACTTTGTATAAATATTGGAAAAAAGTGAGTAAATAAAAAGTAAACAGTGAGTAAATATATATACTGGTTTTCTAGTTTTTATAGCTTTTCCTATGTATGTTGTATTTATTGTGTTTTATGTTTCTATGTTCATTGTATGCACCAATAACCAGAGCAAATTCCTTGTAGGTGTAAACCTACTTGGCAATAAAATACTTCTGATTCTGATTCTGATTCTGATTTAACAATATATAAAAGCAAAATAGGTGGAACAAGGCAAACACTTTTGACAGTTTTTACACAGTCAAGTGTGACAAGTAGTGTAAACTAGATTTGGACCAAATCAGGATAAAAAGTATCATCACGAAATATTCAGATGATCATTGCTTATCATGAAACTGTTAAAAAGTTGACATGAGGTGATGTTTGTATCTTTCCTCAACCGAGCTGAGGTGACGCAGCAAGATGCTGAACTTCTTTTGAAAAGCAGGCCGACAGCTTGCGAAGCAGCTGCATCACCAATATTATGTTTTCGTGGGTGAATATAACACACTATAAAGTAATTTGTGCTGCTTTCACATTATAAGCTCAGTAAAAGTGTTGCGTGTTTTTTTCCCCGCAACAAAAGGCTGAGGAGGTGGGCCTCCCCCTCTCTATTAATAAAATGAAACGATTTACTGTCGCGCAAACTTCCCTCAGTCCGTCTGAGCCTATCATGGCCTCTCAGAGGATGACACGTTGTGAGAACACAAGGGAGAACATTTTTTCAAAAATCTAATAACCTTCTCCAGCCTGCCAGGGTGCAAATCCTTTTATTGTGGTCGGAAAATGAAATGATTTGATTAACATGTTTGCTTTCATCAAGAATTTCATTTCTTTTAAGCATGTGTGTGTGTGTGTGTGTGCGTGTGTGTTTGTAAGTGTGCTTGCGCGCATATTTGTGTGTGTGTGTGTGTGTTAATGTTCATTCTGAGAAATACTGCCTCAGTAGATTTGCTGTCAGTGGGTGGCTTATATTTTCGTATTTGCACAGTAGATCCACACCCTTAAGGGGAAGTGTTACGCTAAAAATCATATGTAGCTTATATCCATGCCTCCAAGACCTTTATAAATATGCATCCATGCAGCCAAGCTACACTGGTGCAAAGAGTAGAGACACAACAAGAATGAGAAAGGAAGTTTTTACTCACATGTACTGTATCTGAGATTCCCATTACTGCAGGTTGGGCTTCACAGGGAAGCTGTAATTGCACACGATACCACTTGTGCTAATTGGGCACGTAGCACAACTTAATTGGTTAACTTGAGAAGAACGGAAATGCCTGTTTATAAATGGGGATAAGCAATAATCCCTACCTATATCCACCAACACAATTTGTTTCATACAATCCCCAAAGACCACCGATAAGCACCGTACTGGGATATAAACGCTCTTCGACAGGGAGAGGGGGGGTTCAACACGCTCAGTATGCCATGATGTGGAACAGCATGGTGCAAAAACAATGCACGCTTAGCTGCATGGTTAGGAGCGTGATGAGTTAGATTCGAGGAAGCCAAAGGAGGAGGAGGTGGGGGAGGCACCGAACAGCAGAGGAGAACTGGGGGCTGAGGCGGTGTGTTCTCTGGTGTGAAAACGACACAGGTGATGGTGAATAAGTGCAAACAGAGAGGTGGCTGCTTAGTAGAGGGGAGGAAAAGAAGACAGAGAGAGGTGAAAGAAATTGCGATGCATGTGATAACTATAATGGAAGTTTCCTTGAAGCTGGTGAAACCAGAGAAACAAGAGCAATTGTCACCTCCAAGTCTGAAGATGTCTCCCACAGCATCCCAGTATATCTCCCTCTACTTGTGTCACCCATTCCAACAACACATCCATGAAAGGCGTGAATTTCTGTCACTCTCTCTCTGTTACATGTAGGTGTTCGCATCCTATTGGACAGTTAAGCCTGAAGTATGAATAACTAAATCACATTGTGGCCCTGCATCTTGCCACTTGTGAAATATGCAAAAGAGTTAAAGTCGGTGAGAGTTGAAGTTGGTGTCTCTCTTTCTGGTGCATTGGAGTAAGTTATGAAAGTCGCTAAGCGTAGAACCTACAATGTACTGTTTGTTGGTCCTTTATCTATAACCTGACCTGGGTACTGTCTAGAGAGAGAAGGAAATTTAGACAGGCACCATTCTTCTGTACATATATGATGTGTAATATACACTTAATGCATATATAGTATACAGTAATGTGTGAGGACGGTCTAAAAATCTTCAACAATAACAAACAAAAGAAGGCGAGAGAAAGTAAAACGATCTAAGGGAGAGGAGGAAAGAGGGTTTAATTAGTCTTCCTGGTGTGCTTTGTGTTCACCGACTCAGCTTCAGAGAGTCGGACAGCTTGTGTGTGTTCAGATTCCCTGTTGTGTGTCTATTGAGAACAAATATAGTTCATTCCAGGAGGGGATATGCTAATTTGTTTTACTAGGAGGGATGGTCAAGTTAGTCGTCTTCCGTCTGTGTATAGATCCAGCAGAGAACTTAATGCTTGTTGCGTGATTGCGCACATGACAGCAACTTTATGCTGAATCCTACTGCCTGACAAAGATGGTGAAATCTTTATGGACGACCAACCCTAACCAACCACTGGTCATCGACACGGCTAGGATTTCTCCCAGTGCTGCTAAAAATTAACTACTGATCCTTTGATTTATTTAGAAGCTTTAACTATAGGATGTTCAGCTGCAGAAACAAATTCCCTATCTGCTAGGGTGACCAGATTTGAGTTTGAAAAAAAAGAGGACACTTCGTCACGGGGGGGGGGGGGGGGCTTGGCATGGGGAGATGTAGTGTATAGCATGCCGCACCATGACCATGTGAATGCATACAAATGTCACAAATGAAATGACAAAAATGACACAAATGACTATATGAACATCTATTTATTGAACTTTAACAAAATTGCAAAGTGCAAATGTAAAACAAATCTTTTGTGTGCCATTTAAATGTGTCAATAATGACACAACAAAACATTCTAAATAATAAATTCTTTATATGGCCACATATTAAAATAAGAAAATTAAGAAACTTTTCAGTCCTCCTCATATATTAAAGCATCCCTTTCTTCTCCAGTGTTTTTCGGATGTATTCTGTAATGGTGTCAGCTGATTAATTTGGGGTGCTTTTAATTTCAATTAATTTACTTTGCAGACCACCATTCATCCAATCAAAATATTGATTGGGCAGAGGGAATATTTTCTCAGCTCCATGATTGCTGCCATCAGTAGACACGCCACAGTACGGGATTTCTTCGAGTGCTTTCAGAGCAAATTCGACAGAATGCGGTTTTACTCACAAAAAAGTCTGTCACTTTACTCGACGAGCTCTCTCCTCTTGCTGCAGTTTTGTGTTTTGCAGAGTGTACGTGAGCTTCCAAATCGCTGCCACCTTTATTTGCCACTGACACGTAAACGCCTGCTCTGCATGTCATGCACTCAGCTTCCGAAGCATCACGGCCGAGGCAAAAACATGGGTATTTTTTTTTTAGTTTGTTCGTGAACTTACATTTACGTTTAGGCATGGCTGCAGATGTAATGTGCTGTTGTAAACAGCGCACGGAGTGGAAGCGGCAAGGTGCTCAATGTTGCCAGATTGGAAATGGCAAAGTAACGTTCCAAAGGCTCAAAATAGTCGTATTTGGAGGATAATTATCGTGGCTCTGGCAACCCTGAGATCGGTCGCCCAATGACAGACTCTCTCTACAGTCAGCTTGCGCAAGAAGGTGGAACGTAAGTGTGGTACTATTTCCAGAACTTGGAAGGCCGAAATAACTATAGGCTATGTGAAAGACCCAGAAACACAAATATGTGACGAGGCGGAAAAAAAAAACGTCCGGCAAAATACCGGACATTTTTGGAATCCCTGCCGGACGCATTTATTAGGTCTCGAAAAGAGGACATGTCCGGGAAAAAGAGGACGTCTGGTCACCCTACTATCTGCACATGCAGCCCTTTCTCATATAGAGGATGAAAGGATGGCTCAGAGTGGATAGCAATATCACTTCAGTTACTACGATTTTTTTGTGCTATCTACTGGGTCTATCTTTTATACTGGTGAACACTAGTTTGTAGTTTTCCATATGTGTTTGTGCAAATATGAATACTAGCGTCCATGTGGAATGTCAGTGGTCAAGATGGTGACTTTTACAGGACACAGCGCTATGAGTGGATTGGTAGACACACAGGTAGCATAATGTAGCAGATCACAAGTAATAGATGAAAACCCCAAAGGGGAAGGTGACAGTGGCCTACAGCAGACCATACTGTATCTGTAAACACACACTGTGGATTCACACAACAGAAACACTATCTTCTTAGTTTCCTGCTGGAAAAATAACATTACACAGAGGAATTCTGACCGGAAAGAAACAGGAAAAGTCACACAGTGAGACAAACTTATTTAAAAAGAGCAAATCAATGCTCCACCTTCTCGGCCACAGGGAACACAACTCCTGACGAAGCTCGTCAGCGTTCCAGCCATTTTTTCAAATTAGCATTTTCCGTCTCCAAGTAACATGTTCAAGCTGCCTGCCAGTCAGCTTGTCTCAAAATGGTGTGGCAGAGTTAACGTCAGTGTTACCGTGACTACAGCGTTTTTTATAGCTGATTATGAAGCCTTAGGGAAAGGGGCGTGACATTTCTGACGCACTGAGAGCTTCACACAGAGAGTGAAAAAGGAGTTGTGTATATATATATATATATATATCAGAATTAATACATTTACTGAACATTGCATTTGGGAAACCTGTTCTAGCAGAACCCAACATTACGATTATAAACCTGTTATAAACCTGATGCCTTAACATTACAACGTGTCTCAGCTTTGTGTGTGTGATCGGACTTTAAAGGGTGCTAAGCCCCTATTAGAATGTGAAATAAACTGTACGTGTACTCCCATTTCTCGCTGATCTCAGTAGAACTGGCTGTCTCTCTCTGCTGTACAACTTTGTGGTGTGACAGACTGTCTAAGGAGCTGTTCCCACAAACTACACTGTCCTTGTGTGACTGGGTGGCGTTATGTTTCTGAAACATGCTCAGTGCCTTTTTCCGATTTTCTTGACCCATCCATTCACAAATAACTCCTTTCTAAGATTATTTTTTTTGATTTTTGCCAAGCAAAGCAGAAAGCTGCATTTCTCTCAAGGAGTATTCCTGCCATTCTCTTTCTCTTATCTTTCAGAGAATCTCCATATGCTTCTCTTTCTCCTTGAAAGTAAACAAATAGCATTTGATAGCTAGGGAAGTGTTTCAGTAAAGTTGTGAATCATAATGTATGTCCTGCCACAATAACAATTTTGACTTCACGCTCTAAATGTGGGTTTGATTATACCATCAAAATGGCCAGAAAATTAGAACTTTCATGTGAGTCTATTCTTGTTCTTAGAAATTAAAGCTATTCCATACAAGAAATTGCTAAGAAACTGAACATTCTCCTTACAGTTCCTCAACTGGCAGCTTCTTTAAATGGTACCCGCAAAACGCCAGTGTCAACGTCTACAGTGGGATGCTGGCCTTCTAGGCAGAGTGGCAAAGAATAAGCCATATCTGAGACTGGCCAATAAAAATAAAAGATTGATATGGTCAAGGAACACAGACATAGACAGAGGAAGATGGAAAAAAGTGTTATGGAGAGACGAATCAAGTTTAAGGTGTTTGGATTACACAGAAGAACATTTGTGAGACGCAGAACAGGTGAAAAGATGCTGGAAGAGTGCCTGACGCCATCTGTCAAGCATGGTGGAGTTCAAGTGATGGTCTGGGGCTGCTTTGATGCTGGTAAAGTGGGAGATTTGTACAAGTTAAAAGGGATTTTAAATAAGGAAGGCTATCACTCCATTTTGAAACACCATGCCATACCCTGTGGACAACGCTTGATCTGAGCCAATTTCCTCCTACAACAGGACAATGACCCAAAGCACACCTCAGAATTATGCAAGAACTATTTAGGGAAGAAGCAGGCAGCTGGTATGCTGTCTGTAATGGAGTGACCAGTGCATTCACCAGATCTCAACCCCATTGAGCTGTTGTGGGAGCAGCTTGACTGTATGGTATGCAAGAAGTGCCCATCAAGCCAATCAAAAATGTGGGTGGTGCTTCAGGAAGCATGGGGTGAAATTTCTACAGATCACCTCAACAAATTAACAGCTAGAATGCCAAAGGTCTGCAATGCTGTATTTGCTGCAAATGGAGCATTCTTTGACGAAAGCAAAGTGGAAGAACAAAATTCATATTTCAAATAATAATCATTATTTCTAACCTTGTCAATGTCTTGCCTATATTTTCTATTTATTTTGCAACTCATTTGATAAATAAAAGTATGAGTTTTCATGTAAAACACGAAATTGTCTGGGTGACCCCAAACTTTTGAACGGTAGTGTATATGTAAGAAGTGGTCGTGGAGAATCCACATTTAGTGAAAGTATATCCAATCACTGCTTAGCATTGTATAATCATTGTGATGTCCACTGCAAAGAATGTTGGGGTAACAGTAGCTATCGTGGGTTTATAACTATGTGGTCTTGGTTACTTGACCAATTTCTCACCTGGCTCTTGTTCTCTTTCCTCCTCTCCATCCTGCTCTATTCTTACGGACAATAACATAGCATTAAATATATGAATGTTGAAACATCTTTCTTCTTGTCAGTCTCTCCATCATCCTCTCGCCTGCTTTGTGCTGTTATGTTTGACATTTGAGGTTTTTCGACTGATGTGTTTCGTATTAGCAGTCCGTAGGGAAAGTGTTTTTTGAGCCCGAAATAGAGGTTTGAATTCTGTACAAACCTACAAATCGTATTGAAGAGTTGCATAAGAGCAATATTTTCATGTTATCCATGCTTGGGGAGCCAGTAGGAAGCCAGAGGAAATAATACACTTTGTGCTTTGTGGGCCCAACAAACACTGATGCAAGGAAGGATTTAAAAACAAATAATGAAATGCGTGAAATCTTAAATCCCTGCAGTTTACAATACACATATTTCTCAGTTTTACCCTGCAGTTTATAATACACAGTGTTCTAAATTCAAATTCTGTCTACAAATAAAGTGGTGTAGAGGTTGACTAAGATAGATGCTAAAAAACAATGTGATTGTCTAGTTGCTTGGGGTTCTTTCCCATCATGCTTCTCTGATATCACCATGAGTAAAAGAAGTATGATGAGTTATTTTAAAGGGGCAACACACAAAAACCCACAAACTTTGGAGCACATAAACTCTAGAGAAAAGGAAATATATCACCTTGGGTTCTTTTCCCTCCACTGTTCACTCTCCCTCTTCCCATCGTTCACTTCAACACCCATTAAGATTCCACCCACAATACTGAAACAAAATACCTGCACTGGCTTTAGCACAGTGTCTTCTCACCCCATTGCCTCCCATCCTCACTACTTTTATCGGTGACAGACCTGCTTCTTAATCAAAGTGCATCACTGATGGCAAAAAAAAAAAATGTCAAGGCTGCTTTGGCATTTCCCCCCCTTCACATCCTCCCTGCCAAGCTTTTTCTCTGCCCTGCCATTTCTATCCAAGCCACCGACTCGCAGCCCAGCCCACTACCATCTTCTCTGCTGGCCAGGAAAAGTACATTACAGAGAGAGAATGTCATAAACTCTACAGAGGGGAAGCATAGGTTGTCAATTATACATATGCCACTCTGCCGTTATCTCTGACTAGCTCTTTCTCCTCCCACTCCAAGCGACTTGGCCGAGGCTGGCCCTCTCTCATCCTCTTCGTGCTATCTCTGTCTAGGTCTGACATCTGTCTTTGTCACATTGCCGCATGCACACACACACACACATACACACTATTAAACTAATACACACTAGCCATCCCACACGGTAGCAGGAGGAGAGACAGTTGTCACAACTCAACCCAAAATATTCTGATAGCTTAGAATCCAGCGTGGTTGGATCAGTAAGTGGATGGAGAGATGTGTGAGGGAGATGGAAGCATGTCTGTCTACATACAGATGGCTCCATAAATAAACCACTTCAGAAGGACCCAGAGAGAGAGAGAGAGAGATGAAACTAGTGCAAAGAGTGTTTCCCTTCATCCCATATCTGGTTGCTGCGATAGCTTCTTGCTTCTTTGTGTTTTTTTTTTAATTCTTTAGTGTTTTGTTATTGGTTGATATTTCATTCATGTTACATTGTGAAACGTTAGATCTGGTTAGTTTGGTTTCTCATCATAATGTAGTGAGCGCACTAAAGAGCTTTGCATGACATACGGACATCATGTCGTAATCTTCTAATAAAACAACCTGTAGTTGTCATTCATTGATGTGAACAATTCAGGAACATTTTCTGGTTTAAACAGAGAAAATCAAAAAAAGATATGTTGTAAATTTCACTACCACTGTTATATAATTATGGTATGACTATAGCATCCCCAGCTTCAGATACAGTACTCAACACTAATCCAAAAGTGCCAAATAACATCCTTCTGCTTCTAACATTATTAAATTACATTTCATTTAGCTTACACTTTTATCCAAAGCGAATTACAATAAGTGCATTCAACCCTAAGGGTACATACCAAGGACGACAAGAATCAAGAAATTACAATTTCTTAAAAAAAATGAAGCAAAACTACAAAGTGCTATAAGTTATGTTATGTTGGAGCTGAACCCTAGAACCAATCCATTTGGTTTCTGGAAAGACCAGTGAGGCTTCAGCTTTGTTATTTCTTCTATTGTTTAATTCTCTCTCAACTTTGTGCAATTTTAACACTGCAAACAAACCGAACCATAGTTTGATTCAGATCGAGACCAGCTCTGTTGGTTGGACTCCATTTTGGTCTGTTGGTATGGACCATGGTCTGAGGCACCCTTCACACCGGATCAAACTCAAGTAAATTTCAAAAGGCACGGACCAAACCAGGCACGTGTGAATCTTGTAGGAACAATGTATGTAATAAATGCACGGCAGAGATAAAACAGGAGATAACCAGACATGCAGGAGCAGACAGGTATATGGGGATCTACAGATCTCACTCACTGATTCTAGTGGTGTTGGGATTTCTAATGTACATCAAGAATAAACCTCTATGAATGTAAAACATATAAAAAGTAAACTCTTATAAATTCTGACACCATTCATGATCATCAGTTTTTCTTTTGTACTGTAAGTAATCCAGGTGATTGTTCTCTACACAGAGCAAAACGCAACTGCTGACATACTTACCTGTCAAGATTTGCCACAATGTGAAAAATAGGATGCAGGCTAAAGCGTACAGAGAGGTGTAGTTTCAAACAGGCAGAAGAAATGGAGAAGGCTGGTAGAGAAGACAAAAACAGTCATTTGACGGATAACTGCTGGTATGAGGCAGACAAATAGGGAAAAGGGTTGAAGGTGTGCACAGACAGGGGTACATCAGGATTGACACCATGAATGATATCTGCTGGTTTGTTGCACAGAACCATCTGGGAACGCTTTGTTGGAAACTGTTTTGAAAAGGGCAGAGGCTTTCAAAGACTTTTGACATAACTGAGGCTACAGCAAACCTCAAGCCTACTTCACGCTACACAATTTTTTTGCCTGATTTTCCAGTTACCCACAAGTTTTGAAAGTCGCCAACAAAAGCCCCAAAACTGAGTTAACCATGGTTTGATCGACGGTTGCCATTAGCTGTGTGAACTCTTCAAATACTAATTTGATGGGCTCGCTGACACATCGCAGAATCCCACTAGATTCCTGACTTTTGTATTAGTGTTGACAGAAAAACAACATTTCAGACTACGATATGGTATTAGTATTTAAAAACAATAATCAACACTTTTGATACCACGATAAAAAAAAGAAAAAGCCCAGTTATATTAAGTAAGATTGTCCATAAAATACTTTTCTTTGAAGCAGCACATATTTATTTAAACCATAATCAATACCGTCCCAAAAACCTCTATGTCAGAAAAGATACGCTAGATGCCGTTGAATGGGATTACGACCGGAAAATCCAACCATGCCCATGTAGGGGGTCTCACTACATGGCCTTGGACCATACCCCACCATCATCTCACGGGCTCCGGGGAGTGCATTAGCTCGCAAGCTATCTCACAGTTAGCTTGCGAGCGAGAGAGGGGCACTCAAAGCATGTCAATCTGAGGAGGGCTGTTTTAGACAGGGTAAAAAGGGTGCTGTTTTAGCATACGATGGGTCCTTTAAGCACACATTGACATCAAAGGGGACTTGAGCCCTGCCCTTATTCTTCCTCGAGAGAAAGTGCTCCTCCCTTTTTCTTTTTTTTTTTTATGAATATTATATTCCTGTTTGTGGTCGGTTTTTCTGTCAAACAAATATACTGATTGAATAAAACCTCTTAATATCAGGTGGAGTGATTAGATTTAGTCACTACCCTCCCTCCCTCCTTGTCTCCTGCACAGTGCTGAGCTCTAGAGCTGAGGACATTTCTCCATTCTTAGATGCATTGGACGCCAACGGGGATTCTAATGAATAACGATAGCTAAGCTGCTTCAGGACAGACGCCCTGTTTATCTAGGAACATGAATATGAATTCAGAAGGTTTTTATAGAGCTGATGAGACTGAAAGGTTTCACCGTGATTAAATACATTTGGTTGATTCATGAGTTTTAATATACTATGCATTTAGTCAAAAGGGTGTGTGTTCATATTTTCTAGGACCACCGGGCCTTAATCATTTGTGCGTACGCTTGGTCTGAAGAAGATCTAAATTTGTTCGCAGAGAAGGACCTTATTTAGGTAAGAACATATTCATGAATCACAGATTGGTGCGTCAAACGCTTGTACATTTGTGCGTATACGGACAGTTAGTGAATGAGGCCCAGTGTCTCTTCTCGCTTGTCTTGTCACGTTCAATTGTAGTTTGGAGACCAGACGTACTAGTTGCCAAATTCTCCTGGTGGAAGATGGTTTAGTGTGTTACCCCCTGTACCTTGTCGCCAGTCAGTCATGAACCACCGGGAGAGGCAGTGGTCTAGTGGCAGAAACTTGGACTATGGGCAGAGAAGGTCTCTGGTTCGACTCCACGGAGAGACAACAAAAGACGAACCTGGATTGATCTGTCCAAAAATCCAAGAGTCTCCCTACCCTGTCTAGTGCTCCTGAGCAAGGCACCTTACTCCCCCAACATCTGCTCCCCGAGCGCCTTACATGGTCGCTCACTGCTCTGTGTGTCCTGCACCAGATGGGTCAAAAGCAGAGATTAAATTTCCCTACCTGCATGAGTGTGCCTTTGCATGTCTGTGCATGTGTTTGGGACAAATAAATGCATCTTAATCTTAATGAACTAAAAAGGACTTACAAAAACTCCCTATCACACAAACACAAGTCATGTAGTGTGAACTGCACAGCAATCCTACGTCGTCTGTACTTGGTGCCATTGTTGTCAATGAAGTATGGTTTTTCGATGTTGTAGGAGTATGTTCCTCCATTAGTGGATGCAGTTTGAAGATGTATATATCTCGCTACTTATAGTCTCAGATGTGTTTCTATGTACAAGCTCAAGTGAGCGCGTGGTGAGATTAGATGCTGTAGGGTAAGACAGTGGCAGAGGTGGACAAACTGGGTTGGTGTTCAAATTAATATTGACACAAATTAGTTGCCTTGAAAGTTTTGGCTTCCATGTTACTAAAAAAAGAAGCAATATCTACCGTGATGGGGACCAACACAAAAGAACTAGAGGTGTGATTACACCTTCAAGAATTCTGCTGTTATCTCGCACGCACGCTCTCAGATATTTTTTTTCTTCCCCTGCATAACACTCAGCATGTCAATGAAACGGCTTCACAACACACCTCCTTGTTTCTCAGAGGTGATTAGCACCGAGCGCTGAGGAGTCACTTCAACGTGTTTCGTAACAGTGTGCCACAGCGAAGGCGATAATCACTCCGACACGTGTGCAGGCATGCAGAGCCGTTTTTGGGAACTGACGTGAAATGTACAAATTTATATTTCTATGAGTGATCACAGTAGAACACACTACACAAGTGGGTATAAGTGTCTCCTCCTGGGTCACATTCCAACCACACCTACATGAGTGTCAGTATGGTTTTTACTCTATATAACTTTTTTTATGACTCTTTGTGTTACAGACATGTTTTCACTTTATAGTATCATTCTGTTCCATAATATACCTTTCAGAATATAGCTTCACTGTGCACAGCATCTTTCGTTTTATCCCACTGTTACCGGCCTTTTGTAGGAACTCTCTCACACTCGGACATCACCACCCTCACCTGTCTGATTCATCTGCTGCATGGGGCATTATTTATAAAACAGTGCATATGATTCACACTTACAGTTTGTGTGCGCAGAAAATGGCGTTGTCAAAAGAAAGACCAGCACACACATCTGAACGCAATGTTCTCTTTATACATCACACTCTGGAAACGTGCATTGTGGATCTGCCTCATATTCCGCCCACAATCAACCATAAATAGTCAAAGCAAAGAACCTGATGAATTCAGATGACTAAAATTAAATGTCCTCAGTGGTGACGTGTTGCTGCTGCAGTAATACAGGGAGTGAGAGGGACTATGACACAGTGGACAGGGCCTGAAATGAAAAAAAGTTTAAAAAAATTGAGTCAAAAAGAGGATTGCTCGGAACCTGAGGGGATTTGTTGTATCACCGTTAGGCATAATGAATATCTCCAATCTATCAAATTGAAAAGTAACATATTATAAAAGAGGCTTTTAGAAAAGTAAATATTACAAAGTTGTATTCGTATCAAACACATTCCTGTTGGCTAATTAACCCGGAGCAGAGTACTTTTGTTTTCACTGGTGTGTGTAATACTGTTCTCGGTTCAGCAGAAACACCCAAGACCCCAGATCTGTAGAATCTATAACAGCTGATGAGTCATTCATCATCATTGGCGATAAAATCTTTGTGGTAGCTGAACACTTGTTTCCTCTACGTCTACTCCCCCAGCAGTAACTTTATTTACTTACATCAGTGGTATTCTAACCTCCACCCTGGGACATCATTTAGAAATAGAAGTTTAAAGGCGAACACAATGTATTATGTATTTTAAGTGGTCTCCAGTGCGCTCAGTGCATGTGACAGCACAGTCATATTCACTGCAGCGATTGCACACACACAGAGTATGAAAAACTAAAGTCACACTTGGTGATACAGGCTCTGTGTTATAGAAGATATTATTCAAAATGATAAATCACTCTGTGCGGTCGTTTTATGGTATCTGAGCTCAAGTTGTTATGCTTTAAGTTTTTTTATATCTTTTATAATTGAAGGTTCCTATGTTCCTCTGTTGCGCTCTTGGTTTAAATGTCAATGATGAAGTGGATCAATAATCTCAAGTTTACCACCTAATGCCTGCATCGGAACTTTCCCTTCTCCAAAACGTTCGTACGCATGAGTCAGAGTCAGCCTGCACGTGAGCGCATTCTGCCTTCAAGATTGTTTTTACAGAAGTGGTATACGCAAATCATGGTGTTGAAACATGCGTATGCAACAGTTATAAACAAGGCCCCCTGGTGCTCGGCATGATCTGCCTCAGTCTCTGCTCTGAAGCATTGAATCTCACCCACAACTCAATCAATGGCATCAGAATTAAGATTAACACTGTCCACCCATTTTCTATTCATAACAGCTTAGGCTTTATAAAATGATGATGAGAGTGACTTGACTTTCAACGTGCACTTCCACATATCAGGCATATTCTGATAATGTATGTTGTGTTGCACTTATAGTTTACAAGGTAAGACTTTAAGAGCCATGGAGATTTAGCAGAAGAGCTTCTGCACACAAATACAGAGACATGCTTATATTCAGGACTCCTTGAATATAGATTTTGTCTGTGAATGACAGTTTTTTGCACTTTATGTAAATGTCCCAAATAACAGTGTGCAGACTGTAATTACCATCACCCGTGAATAAGACATAGAAAATGTGCCTGCTGTTCAGAACAGAGAGCCTTTTCTTTTCCGTAAGCATTCATTGATAATGGTCCAGGTGAGGAGGAGACTGTGGTTATAGGTCAGGATTAGGATCAGGCAACTAATAACTCTGTATTAGGTTAGGAAACGATTATACTTAAGGTTAATAAAAAGGCAACTGCTGATTTCAGGACTGTAATAATATGCAAACCAAGGTCTTCATGATAGACGGTCATAGTAAAGGCTGACCCACCGATCCTGACTTGCACATCTTTTTATCTGCAACTCACCATAGAGCACACAATACTATGTGAATTGGCTCTTAATGTTACATTCGGGTATAAATCATGAGGTGTGGAAGTGTGCAACATACAGCTGCAGGGCTGTACAGAGCAAACTGTATGTTGTGCATGGATGAAAAAAAAGGTCTGTGCAATGATTTAACTGCAGTAGCACCCGTTCAATACAATTTTGTGGGTTTGTTTGTGTGTGTCAGGCAGAGCCACTTGTTTGTCTGTCGGCCGATTACAACGTGTGTCCCTTGCTGAATGGAGCCCATACACCAGACACCAATTCCCACAATGCCTTTAGAACAAAGAACAATCCTTTAATTCCAATAAATCGTTCCCTCGGCTAATCGAGCTCGCTACACAACAAAGAATTCTGAGGTGATATTTTCAAGTCCTCAAACAAAACCAAAAGGAGCCAACGAGGAATAAAACTGGGTGAAACAAAAAGGCAAATTTATAGTTATAATGCTGAATGGATTTTTGAATTTCTTGATGTCAGACAGGAGCTCTTTTTCCATTGCTGGTTCATGGAGGCTCCACACATCATAGTCATATGTTATGGGCAAAAGCATTTTAAAAAGGATAACATATCAATATACAAAAATATATATTTATGAAATTATGCCATAGAAACTAAATGTGTGTCTGTGTTATTTCCCTGTAATTTGGACAAATAAATTAAATGTCAGTCTTTTGTTTTCCAGTCCCATTCCTGTTAAAGTGATGCACTGCGCTACTAAAGGATGTTTTTAGAGATGCTATAATAATAATTATAATAATAATGATCATTATACATTGAATTTATTCAGATCCTTTCATACAAAATATACAGCTCAAAGTCTTTTACAATAAAATCGAAGGCATGAAATAAGATAGATCAATAAGAACACGTCAGCGATAACACAAACACTTAGGATAAAAGCATAAAACTACCTAAAGGTGATCAAATAAATTAAATTATATATATATATATATATCATAGAAATAGCACTTGAGTTGTTTCTCAAAACTATCAACAGAAGTTACTTGTCTGATGTGTGGTTCCAAACCTTTTTTAAAGCTGCTTCCCCAAACATGTTCTAGTTCATTTTGGGGATATTTAGCAAGCCTGCGGTAGAAGACCTAAGGTAACGGTTAGGAAAATACTCTGATAAACGATCAGAAATGTATGAGGGTGCTTTACCGTAACATTTTTAATCATACTAAAACTTTCAGCCTCTGTAGCCGAGTGCTGTTGGCAAGAAAAGTAAGCTCACACCCACGGGCTGGTTTTACAGTGGCTGAGAGTCAAGACAACATCTACGTTAATTCGTTTCTGCCTCTCTTGTTATTGACTATCGTGAGTGTTACCAATTTGTCATGACTTCTGCATAAAATTGAGATGTTTTCAGAACTAAACAAATCATGGCTGATAAACCACCACATCAAACCGATCTGCTCCGCACAAAAGCTTTAAGTTTCAGAAAATAGCAATGTCTTCCTGACGTGGCAAGTCTCAGAGTCAGGCTCGGGTAGTAACAAACCAAAACAAGGATGCTGCTGTATGTTTCTGATTGTGTCCTTCCTCATTTTTTCGCACCATTACACTGCTAACAAACCCTCATGTTCTTCTCTTTCCTTATCATATGGCAACACTGATATGCAGGTTCATCAGCTGTTTACATGTAAGCATGGCTTTGAGTTATCAGTTTCCTTTTTAGCCTCAACATAAGCCTGTGTATAGTTTGTGTTTATTTGCATTAGACTTATCTAAGAGCAGAAATTAAAGAGGGACCCACACTACAGACCAGTCTCAAATACCATTGTGAAGCCGGCCCCTAGAGAATATCCTGAGAGGAGCAATGTGCATATTTATTGAGAATAAAGAAGTTTGCGTTCTGGATTATGGTTGTGAGAGGCTTGATAAGGATAGATCTCCACACATCAAGTCTTTCAAAACACGTCCTTTATTCACTTTCTCAACCTCTCATCTGTCTGCCCACTTTAGGCTTGTATTCCAGACCCCTCATTTTACATCTCCGTGAAGAGAAATCTTCAATTGAGAGATTTATTTCCGCTTTAGAGCCAGAGCAGGAGTGGGAGTTATAAAAATCATCCACAAGTGATGAAGATACAGAGGAAATGGAAGCGAAAGCTAGAGGAAGAGGGGGGGCTGGCAAAAAGTGTCTGTGAATAAGTCAGCATTGCAGCCATCTCTGTTTACAGCGTTGTGAGTGCAGGATTCCAGCTGTGAGTGAGTGATACCAGGCAGGTTGGCTCTACAGAAACCCCCAAGTTCCTGAACTCTGTCAGTGTGCCGTCTTCTTTTCACAACGCTGTTAGATCTCACATCCGACTGCCGAGCAGAGGCTAGTGTAGTCTGAAGTACCACATAATGTACCAAAACAGACAGTGTGAACTTCTACAGGGATACGCCACAGTGAGTTTCAAACACTCACGTGTTTTTTCTGAACTTGTACTGTGATTACACAGTACAAGTGCACAGTACAACTGTGATTACAAGATTTTGAAGTAGAAAGCAAGATAAAGGCTGCAACACGAGGTGAACTGCTCATTATGGCTGACGCTGGAGTGAATCACATGCCTACCTGTGTGTGAGTGTGTGTGTGTGTGTGTGTGTGTGTGTGTGTGTGTGTGTGTGTGTGTGTGTGTGTGTGTGTGTGTGTGGTAGAGACAATTACAGTCCTTTGGATCCATATCCTGTCTTCCCTGCAGCATCTACACACTCTAATGATCTGCCATCACTTCTGAGGCTGGATTCAAACCGTTCTCTAGCCGGGGCACAGTGACACACTAGTGGATGATCTAATGTACCTCATACCTCCAGCCACACACACACACACACACACTTAATGTATATGTTGGACTACCTCCAAACACACAAAGGCCCAATGTAATAACCATTGATCCTGGTGTTCGCCTCATATCACTAATAGATGTTCTATGGTACTGTGTCGTTGTTTCCAAATGATCTCCCTGGTTGTGACACCAAATGGCCACGTCCACCTCAAAACCACTGAGATATATCCTTAGTCGGCTCTCCACTATTGGCCAACGGTGGCATCATCCGTCATGGTGCTGCAGCTACGCCTCTATAATACCCTTCATACCGTCTGGAATGATTCCAGTTTTTAAAATAGTGTCAGGGACTTGGTACAGTGCACTAAAAGAAAAGGAAACGTAAGGGAAGACGAGAGAATATGAAAGGGAGGAAAAAGGACTGCAGTAGTGCGGGTAAAGAGGACTCCTATTAGGGCAGTGAAGGGAGAAATATCGGCCGGTGTAGCCCTGTACCATTTGTCCTCGTCAGGATCTTAAATAGAATCGGGATCAATTATTCATAGGGTCCATAACTGGCAATAAATGTTAGCTGAGACGGTGCAGCCTGGGCCAGGGATAGACACAAAAGTAAGGTTAGACGCAGTTATAAAGGGCCGAGTTTTAAAGTCTGGACAAAACAGCTGAATAACCAATTACAGTTCAGACCTCGAAGTGGCATTTAGAAGCCCTTTCAGTGTGTCTGATGTGCCTCTTTAACTGCATGACAATCTGTGGAAAACAATGCTGGCTTGAATCCAACAAACATACAGCAACATCAGGAAATCCAAACATGACTTATCCCTTCAGAAGCAAACCAAGGCCCTCAGAACTCATCACTTGGCTGATGAACAGTGAATCATTGTGGGAACATGCCAGGTTATTGTGCATTCTGCTGCGAGTAAATTATTTTTATTGCATTTTCTTCTGTCTGTCTGTTGTTCCTTTAATTTTCTCAAGAACCTCCTCATGTTGAGTGTGAAGTTATTGAGATGTTCTCAGGGAGTCTACAATCTGGATAAACAGAGGCCGACAAACCAGGTCCTACTGACAGGTTCATTTTGAATAGGTTCTGCACCAGTTCTGTCACGTTAGTGTATTATTATGAGCATGTACAGTAGACAGTATAGTACAATACACCCAAGTCACTTATGTGTCTACTGAGTAGAGGGATGCTTGGATATTAATACGTCACCTGTGCTTGTTGAAGTTATTTGTCAAGATGTACACACACCAACATGACGTGTGCCACATTTTAACAAATAAGCCTAAGAGAGATCCCTGATGTCTGATTATATTGTCAGACGTGTTTGAGACTCAAATTGAAAACTGTCGTGAACTGAATTGCCTTTCAATCCTTAAGACGTTCACATTATCAAAGTTCACCTTTTCCTGGCAGGATTCAAACCGCACATCAAGCCAAGACATTCACAGAATGTAGTCTGTTTAATGCAGTAAGTACGAGTAGGAGCTGCTTTTCCCCAGTTGTTTTCTGCAGAATGAGCTCAAAACCTATTTGCTACCCACATTGGTCATAATGTTATTTGAGCTTATTCCAGTCAGGGTTATAGTGGCACCATGTACAGGTAGTACAGAGTTCTGCTCAGGGATCCCAATGTGTTCCCAGGCAAGACGGGATACAGTTTATAATCCCTCAAGAGTGTTTGGGTCTGTATGACCCAAGGCCTCATCTTAGTTGGCTGTTGGATGTGCCTCAACTGGCTTCATTCATGAAGGAGAATAACTTCCATTGTAAATGATGGAGCATAAGAACACAACATGTAAATTAAACCTTTACCTTCAGTCCCAGTTTCTTGTTCATCATGACAGTCTGGTGCCACTGCCACCGTTCTCCTGACGTACTCCCTTGGACCAGCAACTATGTCAAAGCCTGGAGAAGTATATATAGTTTTCTAGCGCAGAACCAAGGTTTTTGAATCCTTTTGCAACAGTAATCATATATCGATCATGACTGGTGGTTCTGAACGGCCACAATCAAAGGCAGTGTAGAGGTAATGCATATGAATTAGCAGAAAGGAAGAAAATGCCCTATACTTACTACAACTACTCATGCAATCAAGAGAATAGTTCAATTTACATCCTATTAATTCAAACTACTAATGGTAATCTGTTGTTTGTTCAACTCATGACACATCACTCAAGCTAAAGTGTGAGTATGGTAAGTGATGACCAAATGCACTTTGAGTTTGAAATCTCTACTCTACTCCATCAAATTGTCCCTTGTATTTCCATCCTGGCGCAAAAACACAAGCCTGAGGCATGAATTATCACACAGAGACAGTTCTGGTGATAATTGACTAAAGGAATGCCAGGCACTTACTGATGAACATGGAAACCCTCCACTGTGCATCTCCAAATGGCTTTAGCGAGCTAATGGTGTTGCGGGAAAAATGAGCTCACATAATGCAGGGGAGGTAATGTAGCTTCCAACCCAGCTCATTTTCTCCCAAACGAAAGAGATCATCTGGAACCCCAAAGGCCTCCAAGATTGAAAGCTTCGCAAGTGGAAAGGCCAAACATCTAATAGAAATTAACGCAAACCTGGGCCAAAGTTTTCTCATTTCGCTCCCACGTCACACATCAGAGGCACCGACGGTGCTCACATGCCTACAGTGAGGAATACATGTGAGACAACAATTGACCTTTTCCTTTTTATCTGCATTTCCTCCTTCCGTTTTCCCCCTATTTCTCTCTGTCCTCCATCCTTCCAATTTTATCCATTGTCTTATTCTATTTCCTACTCATTCCTGTCTTCTTCTTATTACCTTTCAATCCTTCTCCCTCCTTCACTATTCGTCATCCAGGGCAGAGAAAGAAATGCAGAATGTTTGTGAAAACTGAGGCACTTCCCATTTCTACCCAGATGGACTGGCAGCTAACCGTCTCAACAGAAAAGGCTTGCATTTCCACCAGCATCTCATGTCCTCTCCTCTCCTACATCCAGTGTATTAAAAAATATCTTGATCCCAAAAAATGATGTTTAAGTAGTTACTTCAGTTATCCTAATTGTAAAGTAGCTACTCCCCGACTTGGCACCTTAAGATGTAGGTGAAAAGGCAAGTAGTTCCTTGAGCCTTTATTATTTGTTACATAATATATTCATATGTATCGTGCAGCAATTAAGGAGAAACCAAAACCTTCCTGTGATGGTGATGTAAACCACTCCACTCAGCGTATTCTCATGGGTGGTTTGATATGATTAAAAACAACAGACGATACTTGGTTTTTCCTCCATCTATTTTATGCATATTTTCAGTCTGAGTAACAAAAGATCTGAGTGCAAATTCTGTAAAAGTTCAGACAAAGAAAGAAATATAAATATTTCAAAATATGTGTGTACTTGGGTGAACTTGAAAAGATGGTATGTGGACAAAAGCCAAATGAAACATACAGTAACAGAAACAGACAGTGAATGACTGAAGCCTCCAATGAGAAGAATGACAAACTATGCTGAGGCGGCTGCTGCTCAGGAGGTAGAGAGGGTTGCTCACAATCCATGGTTTAATTCCAGTCTGCATTCTGAGGTGTCCATGGGCAAGACACAGAACCCTAAATCGACCAACTCCTAGTATTTGCTTTACAGTAGCAGATGCAAATGTGCGATCATTTCTTTTTTATTTTGCTGTATTTTGGGAAATTTGTTGCTAAATTTAATGTCTCATGACTTGATGATGGAGGAGCGACCTGGTGGTGAGACTATGGTTCACTTATTGACAACCTGTAAACTGGGAGACAAGGGGATTATAAAACTAAAATGCAGAAAAACAGTATGAACTTATTAATGGCTGTAATTACATTGTTATATAAAACATTTTATACGATAGAGACTTGAAATTTAAGTTCAAAGAATATGCATGCAGTGGCGTGTAATTCATATAGGAACACCATGATAACAGCAATTTAAAGAGTACAGTAATCTGAACCACTAACACATAAACACAGGGGGGAGCACAGGGCAAACTAATCTTTTTCACCCATCTCCCTCCTTTGACGTGCCCGGTCCCACACTGCAGAATGTGAATCTGATCACCCTTTCTCTCGCTGATCCCTCAGGACCCACAGCCCTTTCTAACTCCACATAGGAAGCCCCATGCATAATGCATCACCATCCAGGCCTTTTTTAGAGCAGCAAGGGGGGAAAAAAATAGAGAGAAACACAGAGTTTACCAGGCTCCCGCAATCAGTCCCACAGTCGCTCGTGTTTCTGTGGAAAACGAGGTCTCGTACCGACTGCACGGAATTACCAAGAGGAAAACATGAAATATTTAGCATTGTCATCCCCTTCTTCCCCAGCACCAACTTCCTGAGGGAAAAAAGTGTAAAGAAAGTGAAAGATGGCAGAAGGCGTACGATATGTTTTCTTCCTATGATCGTCTGGATGCTTTTTCAGGAGGTTGGATGTGTGAGGAAATACCACATCGGACTGGAAGAGTTTTTTTTTGTCCCTCGGGAGATGGGATTATACACACAGAGGTGGAACATGGGATTTGATTTATACTCCTTGGGACGGAATGGGCTAGCATACCAGGCTTGATCAAAGCAGGCGTGTCGGAGAGTGATGATGGTCAGGCAAGGCGAGGCATTTAGCATGCATTAATGGACAAGCAACCACAGGCAAGTGCATATAGTGCTTGTATACATTCATGACAGGACCTACACAAGGGTTGACCTTGGTAGAGAATAAGCCTCCAAAGGTAGCTTGAGAGCGTCTCTGCAGCCTCCTTATTCCGTTGAGAGTAGAGGACTGGTTCATTGGTAGGGGTGTGGGGTAGGGGACACATGGCTGCTGAGTCTGAAGAATGAAAAGGGAAAACTGAGCCAGGATGATTAGCTTGTATAAAGTTTGCAAGCTTAATTAAATAATGCTAAAGAGCAAAGTGTAAACAGATATTTTGCTGGAAGATATTAATTGACTTAAGGTACAGCAGCTGAAGTTTTGGTAAAAAGTTGGTGTCATACAGTCGTCCTTTCTTTTCTCTTATAATTTTTTTTCAGATTTGTCGATCCACTGTCCATAAAGATGGACGACATGTCGGCTCCCAAAATGAAGCCAAAGCGTATACATTGGCCCCTGGTGGCTTGGTGCAGAATAGGTCATAAACCTTGCCTCAGCCAAGTTAGTGCTGCTTGCTCGGATTGATGCCAGGATTTGTCTCCATCGAGAATCATTCTGTTGCTGATTTAATGACATTGCTTCACCTTTGGGTCATTTGCGTCATGGCAAAAAATGTGCCTCTACTCGCCCCTTTGCAGTGACCCGTGATTGGTCAAGCATGTGCATTGGCAGGACCCAGGGGGCAGCTGGCCAATAGAGGGCGATGAGCTCCAAAAGAAACAAAGGAAAAAATATGATCCATTGATATGACACATTTTGTTAATTATCATCATAATCGTCGTATTATTTTTAATAAGAATTGAATTATACAAATTCTCAAGAAATGTTGTCCTGCCTGCTGGCTCTGAATCTCATAGTCCAATCAGCTGCAGCGTCAAGCCCTGTTAGTATGGGTGATTTCAGTCTGATTGAAAATCGCCCACATCGCTCAGATAGAATTTCAAGTTTCAACGTTTCTTTTCAAATTGCAGGCAATGCAATCTTTATGGCTTTCCGGTGGGCTCACTTCTTCATACATAAGCTATTACACTTGCACCTAGGTGGTCCAATCATGCCGTGGCTTTGATCTCGTAACGGTCACATTCAAGATAACATGGCTAACGAGAGGAGAAACTCTCGCTTGTCCCTAAAATAAATGGCGTTCAGTCATCGTTGTAATCAGGAAAAACAGGCATTTGTTTGGCATTTTTACTATGATTGTTTGTCAAGGTGGAGCTTACTCATCTCTTTTAGTAGTTTATTCTTTAGCAATGCATCGTAATAAACTTTTTTTCTTATCGGTTTATTTATCAACTCTGAATCTGAAAAGTAAAAAGTTAAAAAATCCTCTGAGATGAACTGCAGTAGATGTATAAACTAGCATAAAGTACCTAAAAATGTATCAGAAGTACATTACTTGTAATTGTCCACAAATATGTAGCCGGTGGAACAATCCATGTTTTATGGTGCCATCTATCGAAACTATGTGATCTGCACAGCTAAGTTTAGTAAGGAGAACACAGCTAGCTGCAAAATAATGTTCTTGATTTGCTGCATCTTTAATAAAATGTTATCTGAATAACTGAAACTGATGATTGTGAGACTCACCTATTTATTATGACCAAGCAGGTTTCTTTTCATATTCAAAGGTACTGATGCATGACAATTTATCTGTTGACCACAGCGGATTTTTCAGTCCCTTTTTAAAAGTAATGTTATTGAAGAGCTGTCTACAAAAGGACTGTAGCGTATGTGGCCTCAGGAACAATCCTTGTATTGTGGTTGGTGGTATTGCTATGTGAGGTGACCAGAAAAAAAAAAAAAATTCATTCAAATGTACGTAATGCAATGAGACAATGTGGAGCTGACTTGAGTTTATACCCATTAAACAGGTAGCCTTAGCCATGATTGAAACAGTTGCCCCCCCAAGGGAAATTTGGAAGGAGACGCCACTGGCAGGATCTCAATATCCCAGCTCCACTCCAGACTCAGTACTGCACAGACTGTGGTTCCAAACTGCAAGGTAGCAGCATCTGTATCCAGGATATAGTTTAACTTCATTATTGTACAACAGGAGAAAAAGAGAGACAACATTCATCCAGTCTACAGTCCAGATAGACCTGATTGGTAATTTAAAATACTCTTTTATTAATTAAAGGTGACAGGTTAATAATTGAATACCCTTTAAAAAGTACAGAATGTTGTATTAACTTCTTAGGATCCCTGAGTCAGACCCCTAGAATAGTCCTAAGCCCCATCTCTTGTGAAGCACCTGCTGGCCCCTGAATAGTCCTCATCTATTGATATCCAGGCTGTCCAACCCGGAGGCCTATTATTCTCTGCTCTCACAAGGATTGCACGCTGTTTGTCAGTTTATAGTCTTAAAATGGACTTTCTTTCCCCGAGCTTTTGTCCATTGTCTGAGAGGTTCTTCAGTTAAAAAATGTCATTTTCTTTCTGTGTGTGTGTGTGTGTGTGTGTGTGAGTGTGTGTGTGTGTTTGTGTGTGTGTGCGCGTGCGTGCGTGCGTGTGTGTGTATGCATTCCTTTTGCAGCCTATGTAACACAACCACTTTTCATCTTGTACTGACGCATGTAACACGTCTGCTTTCTTTTTTTTTTCAGAAAAGCTTCGATAAGGAGGATAAAATAGAAAAACATTGAATCGTGTGGGAACACTGGGGCTCTTTCAATTCGCACAGGGACATCAAAGCACACAGCAAGACACTGCACTATTAGAGTCCATGGGTGTGATGAAAATATACCACAAATATATTAAGTCTGTTCTGAAATCCATGACTTAGGTTTCATAACAAACAGCAGCAGACGTTTCTCAGTCATTTGTCTCCTCTGGGGATTGTGATTAATCTAACCTTTGATGTTTCTGAAACAACGGGGAGGAGGAAGAGATGGGAGAAATGAGCGGGCCACATGGGGAGCTACATGGGGATGTCAAGAACTAGTAATGCAGTGCTTTGAATGGCACGTTAATGAACTAAATTGAATTGAATCACACATATTGAAAGTGTGTTGTGGCGAGTGACACAGCACGTGTCAACGCACAGCATCTTATAGTTAAATGATTAGTCGGAGATAGACGGAAGCTCAACTCTCAGAGGGAGAGAGGCGAGGAGTCGCACAACAAGAGCAGTGCAGGACGACTTCACGGCCTGTCGAAGAGAACGTACAGCACGACACAATAAGCTGAGAGCTGCGAAACCAAGCCAAGTTGTGTTGAAACATTGAGACACTTTCAACACAGAGACATGCATGATCCAATTAACAGAAGAAGTCATACTAGTGAGGGTGTGGGCATGTGCCTCCAAGGTTATGCAGCGCAGGATTTGCCTTTAGGTGTGAATTAGACAGAATTAAAAATACATCTGCTGTCATGCATTATTAACACTAACCTAATTGCATTTGAATGAGTGTTTTAAACGCTGCGTATACGTGCAGGCATTTATATGCATCAGGTACAGTCCCTCTTACTTATAGGATTACTGCTATTTCTCTAAATCGATAAAATAATATGATCTTTTCTCTGTTGATGTTTAATATAAATTGATCTTACAAGTTGCAGATTGACTCCAATTCACCTGACACAAGCTAAAGATAAAATATAACTGATTTCCAGCATGTTGGCCTCTAGGTTGCCATAGGGCTGTGGGTCATCTTAACTTTGACCACAGTACAACATGTTGTCCTATTGCACAGAGCAGAGCATGTTGCTGCCACTGGTTATGACGAGCTTTGATTTAAATGTAGCAACACTGCCCCTATGTGGTGAAATGATAAATGATTGGTTGGTTTCATCCAACCAAGTTCAAAAAAGAAGCTTGAACAAAAAACAATCGCTTTAATCGTTAGTTTCTGTGACAGGGATTTAATGGTATTACTGTTTTTAATAGAAATATTAATATTAAATATGAATATGAATTATTCTAAGTGCCATGGAAATATGTGTGTGGAGAATGTAGTATTAGGGGTCAGCTGCATGTAATAAGTTGAATTGAATTTTCAAATCTATAAATTATATGGTGTTGCCAAAAATGCAGAAATAATAAATGAATGCTTCGATGTAAAAAATTTAATTTAATTTTATTCAAACACTCACACAGTGTGAAAAAAAAACAAGAACTGAAATGGATCAATTAAATTAAAAAAGATAATTAAGAAAGAAAACATTTATTCTTAAATTAATTATTCAAAAGATGTTCCTTACGTCAATCAGGAGAAATGAAAATAAAATATCACTAATCTAAAACTAAGCGGTTGTGTAAGGGCTGTGTGTTTGGGGGGGGGGGGGATTTGATCAGGTTTGATTGACAGTGCCGGAGAGACAAACAAAAACCCAACAACTGTCATCGAGTGAGAATGGGATAGGTTCAGGGACGTATGCCACATCATCTTTTTCCAAATAAACCAAACCCTCTTCAAACCAGTCAGATGAGCAACGGAAAAAAGGAGGTGGAAAATAATGTGTTCATGTAGGAGGTAACCTATAATAATAAAGTTACTGAGAAGAAATATCATCATGGTTTTAAAACTTTCTGTCTCTTATTGAATATCATCTATTTGACCCAAGCTGAGATTCGGTGTTGAGAACCGGCTGAAATACAAACTGCACAGCCAGAGACGATTTTAATTACATCAATGTGAAGTTTTATAAATTAATTTATCTCACTTATATAAGTAGATTAAAAACAAATTACTTTATCACTGATGTGCTCTAATTTAAAGATTTATGATTTTGTGTTTCACTGGATTCATATGTATCCTTTGCATACTAATATATATATACATCAACATTTCTACAGCATAAAAGAGAACTTTGTAGTGATAACATGTGGAAATTTGACTTTATAGTGGATCTCCTTGATTTATGTATTGGCCACTTGAGGGCTGCCAACAAGCTCTAAAGACAACATTTTATTACATTAAAAGGTTGTTAGAGTGAACATGTAAACATACGGTTGCCAATGCCCTCACATGTTGCGACCATCTAGTGTCGTCCAATATTCAATCATCATTCTTTTAGCTCGGTTTTGTTCTCCACCAACTCCTGGGGGATATACCTTGCTCTTTATCTGCTAGATGCTTTTATACCAACCTTTGTCCGGCTGTCATTTAATGCACGACAGGTAAGGTACAGTGTTTTTTTTGGGCCTTTTAATTAAAAACCATGGTGCTAAGACACTCTGCAGAGCTGAGGAACTCCAGAGTCTGGTGTAGTTCTCTACTGGATCGCCGATACTAGCGACCCCATACACAACATTTTACAAAAACGGGGTGGCACCTGCAGTCTTATCTTTGGGGCATATCTCTACATAGTCTCATGTTATGTTACTGTGGGACACTGACTATATGCACATTATTAGGGGGTTGCACCAGCACAATTGCACAAGCAGGGTATTGTTTTCTCAAAGTAACTCAACAATGCATGGACTTGCTGGTGCTACCTTGGTAGCGATATCTCTTTGGAGGGTATTTAAATATCGGATTTTCCGAGATATCTCGACAAGCTGAAAGTTTTATTGATCACAAAGTGATTTCCCATCAGATATCAGAAATAAATAGTTAAAAGATGCATGTCTCCAGGTTTGTCTGTCTCCTTTAATTCTATAGACACATATGGTAGGAATGACGCCATCATGATGTCACAATGAAGTCAGAAGGTGACTTCAAGGTAATATTCAGGTCGTGGGTGGAAGAGCCTTTCCCTGGAAGGAAATACAAAACAGATGAGTTAGCTTTAAGAATATACAGCACACACACCTGGGAACACATGGCCCCTTCAATGCTTTTTTCTGTGTGTTAGGGGAAAAACAGATAAGATATCAGATAATACTGGCCATTATCGTTACAGGTGGAAAACACGACACAGAGACAAGGCCTTTCATCTGCCTGTGATTAAAACAAGAGCGTTAGTTCAGTTAATGGCCCCTTATCAGCCCCGATAAATCATGACACAGGCCACCTGCCTCACCTTTGACCCACCACATGCAGCCACATCACCACAAGATCTAATTGACGTCACAGTGTGGATCGGCCTGATAAGTTTATAGGATCAGAGCATTTCTTTAAACTTCATGCTCTTTGAGAGTACTTCATCTCCTCGGAAAGACAATTCCAAGAGCAAACTGCACTGCGCATGTCCGCTGATAAGAAACAGTCTCTGTTGACAGTTCAGATAAAGAAAGGAAGACATTTCAAGATCGGTCGCACATTTGACTTTCGGTCTGGTGGTAAGACTATAACCTCTATACAAACCAAGGAGACTTTGCATAAACCAACACGGAGCCACTCCAATATTCAAACACGCTCACACTCCTGCCGATGAAGTAGCTCCTGCTGATTCAAGGTTAGGTGTCTTATTGGACGTCAGAAACGTGTGTGGGACACTAAAGAGAAGTTAGTTTTGAGTCAACAAATTAGAGAGCTATGTGTCTATCATAAGCCCAGAGAGGAAGACATGAATGAGGGAGGTAACCTGCACTCTTCTCTCCATCTCTCCTCCATTTTAGTGCATTGGAATGAGTAATTAATGAAGCTGAGGAAATGCCTACTGAAATAAAAAAAACACCAGACCCTCTAAGTGCATCCGAGTCTATGTGCACTCACTTGATAAGCAGACGCAGAAACATGAGTAGAGACGGCACATGAGTGCAGCTAATCGGTCCAATGGTGGAGGAGTCAGTTCACAACGATCATAATGTAAGTACTTCACTTAACATCAAAAAGAAACATGCACACACTGTGCTGAGGGAATTATCAAGTGGACCCTGTCCTGTGGTCCGCACACACACACACGCACACACACGCGCATGCTTTATATAAAGGGTTGAGCCCTTGCACTGTCTCTGTCAGTGCCTCAAGCAGAACCTAAAGGCTAACCTCTACCTCCACTCACACACAAAATGCCTGCAGACTTTAATGGACGCTGGGAGATGCTGAAAAATGAGAACTTTGAGGACATCATGAAGGCCATTGGTGAGCTGCCATAATTTTCTGCCTGACAGAAATCGTTATTACTTCATAGACAGGGAGAATGAGCCTTGTTAGCCCCATTCAAATCAGGAATCAATTAGGAGAGTACATTTAAAAGATGCATCCAAGCAGTGGGGAAGACCTGAACTGAAAATCTGGAATGAGCGTGTTTGAAAGAGTGAGAGAGCAGCAGTATGAATGAAGCAGAGAGACTGAGGCAGAGACAGAGAGAGAGGAAGATAGACAGACAGACAGACGGAGAGAGAGACAGACAGGCAGACAGAGAGAGAGACAGAGAGAGAGGGAGGGAGGAAAGTCTCAGGAATGCCTTGGGACTGCTTCATTTCCTCATTGAGCCGCTGTCAGGCCAAGTTAACCTCAGTCTGTGAGCGGCTGCCGTCCGTTATCACGGCAAATAAATATTGATTCACTTCCTTTCTGCATTTTCATCCTCTTAATTTGCGGAGAAGGGAAGACAGATTCCGACCCAGATTAGGCAGCGGACCAGGGTCGTCACTTTTGAAAAAAAGAATCCAGCACACAACTTGTCTTCTCTTCCATTCGGCGCGTTGATAATCAGGCCCCAGAAACACTTTTATTATTCATGACCCTATCTGCAATTCATAAAACAACCCTGCACTCGGCTCTCACAAAATCTGTGAGATCCTGAATGCCTCAACCTCATTTCCATGAGGGCGGAAGGCAAAATGATGGTCCTTATGAAAATGTTATTTAGTGAGTAAATATAGGGGCCACATCTGTAAAAATGGTGGCGAGAAAATTAAAATGAATTTTCACTTCAGGGCAAATGGGATGTGAATATCCAAACGGCCAGGGAGGATGATCTCTTTGGCACGGCCCCAGTGCTGAGCCGGGCGAGAAACGCTTTAGGGCCCGTTCTGACTCGGAGGAAGGACACTTTTAAAGTGTAGATGAGACATTGGAGAGGAGCAGTCGGACAGGAATCATAATAATGAGTGGACTGTTGTGTTTGGTGTGTGTGTGTGTGGACGTGTGTTTTTGCCTGTGGACATGAGGATTCAAGAAAATGACCTATAGCTTCATAAAAGCAGGGATCAAAGTGGCTGACTGGTCCACAGCGCTCCCACTGACTTGCATCCCACTCTGGCTGTGTGCACGCAGACATCGACTTTGCCACCAGAAAGATCGCCTCCCACCTGCACCAGACAAAAGTGATCGTCCAGAACGGAGACAAGTTTGAAACCAATACGCTGAGCACCTTCAGGAACTACGAGGTCAACTTCACCATAGGGGAGGAGTTCGAGGAGCAGACAAAGGGCCTGGACAACCGAAAAGTCATGGTGGGGATGCTCTCTGTGTTTTTTACATTCCAGTTCTGTAGAACGATACAAGGATCACAAAGTCATCATGGAGTAGCGGTTCAGCTGTAACATTGATGTTCTGATTCTATTGGTTGTATTTATTTTACTCTGTTTAATAACACTAATTGTGTGTATGTATGAATTGTATGTATAAGTACACCTTTATTTTTTGTTTTTACTAATCATCCATGTTGTTTATGCCTTTGTTTCTGTCCCTTCATGTACTTCTTTGTTTTTTACCCATATGTCTAATTGTTATCTGTATGATTGTTACCATAGACCTGCCAGGGCGGTGAGCATAGAAGTCCTGACCATTGTTTGTGTGTTTGTGTGGTGATTGCTACAGACACTGGTTACCTGGGATGGGGACAAGCTGGTGTGCGTCCAAAAGGGGGAGAAGGAGAATCGTGGCTGGAAACAGTGGATCGAGGGAGACATGCTGTACCTGGTGAGAAAGAGAGAGAGTGTGACACGTTGGTTAAAGAACTGACACAGAGATGGAAAATGTTTCTTTACACAATTGTCAGAAATGAAGCGTTCCTAAGTGTAACACCAATAACTTTCACCTGCTTGATGAAATCTTTCCCAACCCTCTATTAAAGCACTCTGATTTGTCTCATATCTTTGGGTGATAATAGTAATACAAGTTAATGAATCACAATCTGAACCATAATCCCTAAGCCCAACGCGATTATATAACAATTAGTTGCATCATATTGGGTCTAAAGGTCTGTGTCTTCTTCCTCAGGAAATCACTGTGCTCGACAAGGTCTGTCTGCAAGTGTTTAAGAAGACGCAATAACATGGAAACTACAAAGCTCTTCATCTGCTCACAACTGTCTTTCATGTGCTGCACGTTGCTGTCTATTTATAATGGAAATGTGGCATAAACTCATGTAACACCACTCTGCTTTATTTAACTGTCCACTTTTAAAAGAAATAAAGAAAGAAAGAAAAAATCGTTTCCTCTTGTCTGAAAATTATGACTTGAATATTAGTTAGAGAGGCTCCTGTTGAAGCACTGCATCAAAATATATACTGCTGTTTGGTTGTGTGCCTCCTCCAACCAGAACAGTTTTCAGATTCATATAAGGTACCAGATTTAAAGACATACCCTCCGGCTGATCTTAAAAAAAGCCTAAACATATATTTTGCGAGGCCAACGTGACCTTGACTTTTGACCTCTGGCTACTGAGATCAGTTAATCTGAGGGTCTAAGTCAATATTTGTGTCAAACGTGCAAGGACCCCCTCAAATTGTGCTCGGATGGATGCATGGACAGATGGATGGATGGATTGGTCAGATGGACTAACTCGAAAACATGACTGTGGCCACTGGCTGTCGCTGGCGATGTGGCATAAATCATTAGAATCCATACTTTTGATAAGGCCCCGCCAGTCCATTTAAATTCAATTAAGAATGCATCCACTAGGAGGCAGCACAGAGGCGAGGGTTTCAGACAACTACTCACATGCTGATAGTGCAGGTTGGATTATCATGAAAGAGGCCAAGGTTGCTGCGTGTTTAACAGCTTAAATACACCTTGACGGGCTGTGAACACTTTGTTGTACTTTTGTTCTTGTGTCTTATTATCGTCACACTTTAAAAGTTTGTTTGATTGATAGTCGGCCGGTTTAGGCAAAAAATACTCCACAAATATCCATTTAATGTGGGTGCAGATCCAGATCAGGAGGTGGATCCAGGATTTTGGTTTTTACTTTCTTCAACTATTTGAGATATTTCATCGTTTCCACTGCTTCCTCAGACAGTAACTCCTGGTTCGCAGGACTAACATTTTACGAATGTGTGAAATATGGTGCAGAACCAAATAACAATGTGGAATGTAAATGTGGTTTCATGAGGACTGCTGGGCCTTTGTTATGAGCGCACTGAGACATTAGAGTTTGAACTGAAACTCTCAGGAAGAGCAGCTTGAGACAACAACACAACAACAAAAATCAATCCAAGACACTTTCTTCAACAAGACACAAGAGTACACGCGCTGGTTTGTTTGACTTGTGACGTCGCTCTCTTTTTTTTCCTCAGGTACAGCATGTCCTGCTTCTCTGCAGCTCGCACAGGAAGAGCACGAACATCCACGTAGCCAAATTGAGACGAGTCAAGTCCACACAGTGACAGGGATGTGCAAACCGGAAATGACTAATTGTGTCTTCAAAATAAAAATAAGCCATAAAACCTCAAATGGCCATTTGCAATTGTGAACAGCAGTGCGACTTGCCAGAAAGTCACCAACAGCTTTGGGAGAGCAATGACATCATCACTTACAGATGATATATATGGTTGATACACGTGGTGCAACAGTGTAGCCGTCCATCACCAATAACAATTAAATAGAGAAATGTGTGTGCGTCTTTCAATCCATCGGATTTTGAAGAACGAGCGCCAACTGCTGGTGATCTTCAGGAAACAACTTTCGAATATTAATTTAAGAAAAGTGGATATTTGGTTTCAACCCCTGCAACCCATGAAGTATAGGGATGGGTACATAGATGGATATACAGTCAATGGGATGGATCGATGGATCTGGATTAGATTACAATGATTCTTCATTCCCAATCCTTTGGCGTGTTTGTCATTAGTTTTCTGTTCGGCGCCCTATGGGATTTATTTTGAAACCCCGCACCGGAAGTGGCCGTGCTTCCACAGTAGTCCTCTTGGTTGTGAAACTTGCCCCGCTGAGATCCGGTGAAGGAGCCCGTCGAGGGCAGCAGTGAGACCGGACTCTTCCTACAGGACTGACCCGCAGAGACCCAGCGACGTGGAAACATGGTAACAAGTCGAATACTCCAGCACAACTTCCTCTGCTTGTTTGTTTTTACTTCGACGCAAAGTAACTTCTTTCGATCAACTCCATTCATTATGTAAACACCGTGCACACCGTACAGTAGTCAAGCACATGCAACACATCCAACAGCTGTAGCAAGGTAAAACTGCACCAGCACTTTGTTTCACATAGTCAGACAAAGTTTTCATTTAGACAGACCGACAGTCAGATAGACAGGCAGATAGATAGACAGATAGATAGTCAGACAGTCAGTCAGTCAGATAGACAGTCGTCAGATAGACAGACAGTCGTCAGATAGACAGTCAGTCAGTCAGATAGACAGATATATAGATTAAATGTAGGCTATATGGTGAATGATATGCTGAACATGTAACCCATAACAGTGAATGAATGAATTACCCAGACATGATTGAGAGGACAGTCATTCTGGAGCAGGCATGCATATGAGTTGTGGCATGAGAAGTCTCCACAGATACGCCCCCTCCATAACTGCCCCCTGAAGCAATGGAGCAGCCTACAATGTTTTTTTTTTAAATGTTAACAGCCAACAAAACATTAAGCATTAAAAGCATTATTTATAAACAAATTCATGAAACTGCTCATTGTGTTCTCACCATCTTGTCTCGGCTCATGCCCCCTATTCTTTCTCTCCTTTCATTCTCTCCCTCTCTCTCTGCCCCTCAGCCTCTGCGACTGGACATCAAGCGGAGGCTGACGGCCCGATCCGACCGGGTGAAGAGCGTGGACCTGCACCCCACAGAGCCGTGGATGGTGGTCAGCCTCTACAGCGGTGCTGTGGTGGTCTGGAACCATGAATCACAGGTCGGCGTCCCCTCTCTCAGTCACACATTGACCTGCCCACTCAATCACTTTCATTGATCCCTTATCAAATCATTCATTCGCACACAATCACTTCAACTTGTTCACAACCATGCCTGTGATGATACACTGTATTACAGCCTGTATAATGTTGACCGTTGTATATTTTTGACTTGTGTGTGTAGACGATGGTGAAAACCTTCGAGCTGTGTGATCTGCCGGTCCGAGTGGCCAGGTTTGTAGCCAGGAAGCACTGGGTCATTGCTGGATCAGTAAGTATTCTAACTTCACTGGAGCACCAACATTCACTTACTCCAGCTTTCTTCTCAGTGCAGACACCTTTTTCAGAGTTTGTTTTTCCCATATGAAGAATGCAGCCGGAGATAATCTGGGTCCGATGCGTTCACAACAACGGGAAAATTCCCAGAACTTTCAGGCGTGTAGTGGCATCTGGGTTGAGCCTGCAGGAGGCCGGATCACGTGTAAATTCCACTGGCGAGATTGCGTGTTTATGTTTTCAACACATTGACATGAGTGAGGTCCGTTTTCACCAAAAGCTCTCAAAGCTCAAATGGCTCCTCTTATTCATCCTGAGATATTTGAATTCATCCAGTTTTGCCTTTGTTGTTTGTAAAAAAATCAACGCACCCACTCAACTATTTTCACATGGGTACACTCAGACATTACCCAATATCTGGATAACTGACTCCAACAGTTGTATTCTCACCAACAGTCCCCTCTGGACAATTACAGGGAGATATCCAGACTGCAGTGCGTGTCTGAAAGCAGCTTATGTAAACTCAAAAGAAATCTGACATAGCAGTTAGTCTAAATGAAGAAATACATTTCCATCTCTTTCTAGTGTCTCAAGTCAGTTTGATCCAGGTGTTTTATATTTTCCTATCAGAATACTCAGCAGGTTTAATATGGGGATGCGTTTTGAAAGATGGGAATTTACTAATTTAAATGCAATTCAAGGTCAAAATCCACCCAGTTTCTTGTATCCTTTTGCTATTTGGAATCCTGTGTCCATTGTTTCTACAAGTAATAACACATCTTGTCATGGTAAAACTTAAGCATGTGCAACATAACCGTTGTGATGGGCTGGACTGGCTTCTTCCATAGAAAATACAAATGGAAGACACGTCTCCACTTCCTCCCATTATCCAGAAATGAAGCTAAACTGTCCCAGAGGGATCGGGGCATGGAGTTAGTGCAGTGCTGCGGTGGTTCCACATTGACTCAGTGTGTTGTTCTTGTGCGTCGGGAGATCAAGCTGCTCTGCTGCCTCTCCTCTTCGGAGACAGTGACCACCCTCTTGTGTTTATGGGCAGATATGTCAGTGATTCTCTTTGTGCCTCTACAGGACGACATGCAGATCCGTGTGTTCAATTATAACACACTGGAGAGGGTTCACATGTTCGAGGCCCACGCTGACTACATCCGCTGCATCGCTGTCCACCCAACACAGCCCTTCATCCTCACCAGCAGCGGTAGGAAAGACGTGCACGCACTCGCTTCAACACAAATACGTTTGCATTCACAGCCCATGTAAACTTTGTATTTCATTTTATTTATGGGATTGGGGGGTGCAGTATAATCAGCAACACACACTCATTGTCTTGTTTAATGTGTTTTCAGATGACATGTTGATCAAGCTGTGGGACTGGGACAGAAAGTGGGCCTGTAGTCAGGTGTTTGAGGGCCACACTCACTATGTCATGCAGATTGTCATCAACCCCAAAGACAACAACCAGTTTGCCAGTGCCTCTCTGGACAGAACCATCAAGGTATGCGTGCACACACACACACAAACACACACACACACACACACACACACACACACACAAATTAAACCTGCTGCAGGTCACAAACTCAGGGAAGTGTCGTTCTTCCTGTTTGAATGAATGTCAAAGTGACAACATGAAAAAAACAGGGATGGGCACTGGGCAGCGACATGTGGAACCAGTTGTGTGAAACACTGACACCTTCTCCACCAACATCTTGTTTTCTTACACTGTTTACAGATAACTGCTTGATAAGTGCTTCATCAAACACCCTTAAATAACTCGATAACTGGTTAAATGCTTCCCCCATCCTTGCTGGCTCACTGAAACACACACACACACACACCCACGCATACACCCACGCACACACCCATGCACACACCCATGCAACTTACTTTCAGCATGTTTTCCACTCTGCGTGTTGTAGGTGTGGCAGCTGGGCTCCCGAACTCCTAACTTCACTCTGGAGGGCCACGAGAAGGGAGTGAACTGTATTGACTACTACAGTGGAGGAGACAAACCCTACCTCATATCTGGGGCGGATGATTGCCTTGTCAAGATCTGGGATTATCAGGTACACACACACACACACACACACACACACACACTGGGATTTATTTTCTTTTGCTCAGTATTCTGTAGCAGGATAACACTTTGCTTCTCTGTGTTTTTAAATATAGTAGCTATAGTGTTTATTCCTCTGCCATGTTAGAAAATATCCATCTTCTAGTAACAGATATACAAAAAATACTATTATTTAAAATATCATATTTTCTATATGCTATATGCTTTTCTAAATGATTTATATATGGAAAATATATGGAAAAGTCCAGAAGACCACAATTTAAACGTGTTATGAGAATAACAGCCCTTCTGCATTTGTGCATTATCCACACAGTCTATATTTATCCTACTACCCCACTATTGAAGTATCTCTGATTAAAAGAAAAGATCAATAAACAAAAAGTAACATATTTGCTTTATCATTTTTTAAGCACATTCAAAAAAATCCACTATTCTTTTTCGAGACTGATAAACGGTCCAGTTTCAACATTAAGTATTACAATACCAGATGTGAGAAGTGCATATAATCGACCTCTGATTTTTAGAAATAAAAAAAACTTTTACTAATATAATATAATACTACACATTTGCAGTTAAGGATTACTCAACATACTGTATTATTATTCCGAGTCGTAGAAGAAAATGCTCTCAATTTTCAATCACGAGCCGATGATTTGTTTAGCCCAGATAAAAAATTTTCCCGTGAGTCTGCTGTCTTTCATATTAAGTGACTGATTCCAGAACTGAGTATGTTTGGATCTTCCAGTGAACCTCTTATGGTTTTCATATATTGTATATACTGTATATGTATGAGCAGTAGGAGTGGTGGCGGTGGAAATAATGATTATAATAATAATAATAACTATTTGTACAGCACCATTTAAAACAGGCGTTATAAAGAGGAGAAATAAAAAGGTTTAAAAAAATCTGCAAAATAATGTAAAAGCATTTAAAATCAATAACAGGAAATCATATATTACAAAATCTAAAATCAAGGACAACGGATACAATATTACAACATCATTCTCAATTAATGGCAAAGGAAAAGGATAAAAGAAGCATAATGCAATAGCTGAAAATAATAAAAAAAGTCAAGTATAGTGTCATATTTGTTAAGGATGCATTTGAAATCTGAAAGAAACCCTTACCTACTAACACCTCAGTGCAGATAACATGAGCACATATATAATTTAATGCATATTTGTTGTTATATACTGATAACATACATACATTAGCAGTTTAGATGTAAAAAAAGCACAGCACAGTATTGTCAGACATGTGATGAGTGTGTGTTCCTTTATCTTCCAGAACAAAACCTGTGTCCAGACTCTGGAGGGTCACGCCCAGAATGTGACTTGTGTCAGCTTCCACCCTGGGCTGCCAATCATCCTCACAGGCTCTGAGGATGGTGAGTTGTTAAAACCACACGCACACAAACGCACACGTACACAAATACACAACTACAGCCCTCATGCTGTGCAGCAACATTGTTCATTGTGAGCCCTGTGTTTTCTTAGGTACTGTTCGAGTGTGGCACTCCAACACCTACCGACTCGAGAACACACTCAACTATGGCATGGAGAGGGTGTGGTGTATCTCTGGTCAGCTTGGCTCCAACAGTGTGGCAATTGGTTATGATGAAGGCAGCATCATCATCAAGGTAAACTGTTCTGGGGTCTTGTATATAGTGTGTCAGTCTCCCAGACAGAGGTCGGTATCCCTTACAATTAAGGGCGCCTGGCATATGTATTATTCGAAAATTCTGCTTCAATTTCTGAAAAGCATTGACTATAAAATCTTCACTATAGATAAACCGGTAGGATGAACACACAGTTTTCTAATATTTTGCACCAAAGACTATAAAAAGACTATAAAAAGCACTGCACACAACTTCCATCACAAAAGTGACGGTATTTTGTAGAACTGTTTAAGGAGGACTCATGAATGACAAGGGATAATTCTGAAATGGCTCCATGGATTTACCCCAGGACAAGAGAACAGGCAGGTTTACAACAATGCACTTAGTATCCCAGATTCTCCCTCCTACCAGTTCAGGTTCTTTTAATGGGCACTTGGGGGCCTCTTCTCTGTCTCTGCAGCTCGGAAACACTTACCTAGAAAATAATGTCAACATTTCTTACAAATTTCTTAATTTCTTTTACATAAAATAGAACTGTAGCATTTCATTTCAAACTGTATAAATAGCTCCTCAGGTTGTTAATACCCACAAATCTCCAGAGGAAATAGAGGACCAGACCTCTCTATCCTCCCGCTATTGGCAGACAATGTAACCTCCACTGGAGTAGATGATACAGCAGATTGTATTGTGTAAGCCTGAAGGAATGTTTTGACCTGTGTTATTAAAAAATTGCCCACCTAGTCATTGCATTCCTTGATATCATGTTCTTCTTGTTTTATCTTACGCTTGCACCTCATCCTCTGGTTCCCACTCTGTCTCAGATGGGTCGGGAGGAGCCGGCCATGTCGATGGACTCCAGCGGGAAGATCATGTGGGCGCGCCATTCCGAAGTGCAGCAGGCCAACCTGAAGGCCATGGGAGAAGCTGAGTTCAAAGATGGAGAGAGGCTGATGCTGGGTGTCAAAGACATGGGCAGCTGTGAGATCTACCCCCAGACTATCCAGCACAGCCCCAACGGGAGGTGAGACACCCTGGGTTGTTGGTTTGTGTTGAGTTGCCTCTCACACAGTAGGCACTCATACGTCACTAAATAAAGAACACTGATTGAAATGGATGTTGATTGGGTATTAGAACATTTGTCATTGACGATATTATAAGTTTCTTTTTGACACAATATTTTTGTACTTATTGTGAACACTATAAAACAATTATATATAATCCTTATCTATATGCTGTTTTGGTCTGTAAGGAAAACTGTATTTATATAATTTGGAGTAAAAAATGAATCATGGCATGGACATTTTCTCCCTGATCCCTAACAGAGCAAAGTCCAAAATTGGACTTTACAGTAGGTAAACTTTATATTTATATCTAATTTAGTTGTGTCTTTGTGTATGTGCAGGTTTGTGGTGGTGTGTGGAGATGGAGAGTACATCATCTACACTGCTGTGGCCCTGAGAAACAAGAGCTTTGGCTCAGCTCAAGAGTTTGTCTGGGCGCACGACTCCTCACAGTAAGTCCCAGATACCACACAGGAATACTTTGACATTTTGTAATAAAAGCGCATGCATGTACCTGTGTGTGTATACCGGCACAAGTGGGAACACTGAGATAATAATGGAGCTGCCTTCACACAATGAACTGGGTCTATGCTGGTGTGCTATGATAGCCGAGCAAGGTGTCTGCTTGGATGAAAGGGAAATTGATTTGTATGCATCACAAAGTCAACCTGTCCTAACCATACAATATTTGTATTAATTCTGTTCTCTGATGTAGCAAGCTTCATTCAACATGTGCATTATATTTGCAGGTATGCCACAAGAGAAGGAAACAATATGGTCAAAATCTTTAAGAACTTTAAAGAGAAGAAGGCCTTTAAACCAGACTTTGGATCTGAAGGTGAGCTCCATTTTCTTTGGGTGCATACAAAGTGTGTACTGTCTGTGTGTGTGTAATGCATAGTGCCCATCTGTTTCCACAGGAATATTTGGTGGTTTCTTACTAGGAGTGAGGTCAAACAACGGTCTGGCCTTCTACGACTGGGAGACCGCTGACCTAGTCCGCCGAATCGAAATCCAACCCAAACATGTGAGTCACACTCTTACGGCTGTTACCATCTCTGCTACTCCGACTGTTGCTTCATGCTCTGACAATCTGTTTTGTCCTCCTGTCTTTAGATTTTCTGGTCTGACTCTGGAGAGCTGGTGTGTATCGCCACAAATGAGTCTTTCTTTGTGCTCCGCTATCTGCCAGAGAAAGTATCAGCAGCCCTGGAATCAAAAGAAGCAATGACCGAAGACGGTGTAGAGGACGCGTTTGAGGTCAGAGACTCAATGTAGCATATTTCCGGAAAGACAAGATCAGAAATACATAGAGAAATATTTCATTATGCAGAATGCGATCAGTCCACGTGATGAGAAAACAGAAACAAAATTTCATCTGCTGCATGTTAAAGGTTCAGTTTGTATAATTTAGTGACATCTAGTTGTGAAATTGCACATTGCAGCTGAATACCCCTCACCTCACCCTCCCCTTCCAAACATGAAAGAGAACCTGTAGTAGCCTTCAGTTGTCATTTAAACTCAAAAGGTGTTAAGTTTGTCCAGTTTGGGCTAGTGTAAAAAACATTGTGGCCTCCGTACAGAGGACCCGATTCCGTAAATATATTTATGTATTAAGAGACCATTCTAGGGTAAAGAAAATCAAATCAAATCAAATCAAAATGACAAATAGTACAATAGATTTTCACAGTAGTGAAAATATCACTAGGCTAAAGACAACATCAGGGTTGTTTTTAAATTACTATTTAATGTAATATACTTTGACATGTATGAAATTTAACTGGAGAATACAGATAATGTTCAGAGGGATGATGCTGCATGTGATTTCTTGTTTTAAACTATTGTTTCCAATGCTTATTTCTATCTCTCTCATTACTTCCTGGTGCACTAGGTGCTGGGGGAGATCTCAGAGGTGGTGAAGACAGGAGTGTGGGTGGGAGACTGCTTCATGTACACCAGCTCTGTTAACAGACTCAACTATTATGTCGGAGGAGAGATCATCACCATTGCTCACATGGACAGGTGCGATGCACTCATAAATGTGAAATTAGTGTTTATTTATGAAGTATGGCAGCATAACAAAATACATTTGTCTCTGTGCTGTGCCATCAGGTTTAAAGCCGTGGCCCTTGCATGAAGTGCTTACTAATTTACTCTGTGGCTCTGAATCTACTCAAATCACCTCATGTCGTCCAGCTTCCCCATACTATCCGTTTTTATCCAGTGGATTTGAGATACAAGGAAATATTCTCATACAGAGTTCTTTCTCGGCTGTAGGACCATGTATCTGCTCGGGTACATCCCCAAGGACGACCGTCTCTACCTTGGAGACAAGGAACTCAACGTGATCAGCTACGCCTTGCTGCTGTCTGTGCTGGAATACCAAACTGCTGTCATGAGGAGGGACTTCAGCACAGCCGACAAGATTCTACCCACAATATCCAGGGAGCAGAGAACCCGCGTTGCCAACTTCTTGGAGAAACAAGTATGTTTGCGCCCCAACTTTTGCTGTTGGAAATCAATGACAAACCACTGCCTATGTATATGCACTAATTGTTTAGGTGTATATATATATATATATATATATATATTTATATAAAAAAAAAGGAAAAAAGGAAAATCAATGACAATGGAGTCAGGATTTGGATGAATTTATAATTTACGAAACATCAGGCAGCCAGAAAGAGAAAACCCTCTCTGCAGACTTTTTTGTTTCTTTTAAAATATAATAATACAGGGTGAGATTTTCTTCTTTTCGTCCATTTTGCCACTTCACTGTTTCCATGTCCACTGTGCGTAACTGAGCAGAATCAATGAAAAGTGTTTAATTGTTTGTCACGTGTTTTCTTTTTGTTGTGTAGGGTTTCCGGCAGCAGGCCCTGGCTGTGTCCACAGACCCAGAACACAAGTTTGAACTGGCTCTGCAGCTGGGAGAGCTCGACACTGCCTACCAAATGGCTCAGGAAGCGGAGGTCAGAGTCCACATACATGTATATCTGCTTACAAATAGAAAACTGCCCTGGAAATCACTTTGTATACAATTTGCATCGAACAGAATTGTGTTTCACATACCCATTCAAACTTGGACTTCATTTCAATCTCAACAACACACCTGCAATGTTTCATCTCTGTAGCTTATCTACTGCCGTGACTCTCAACACATACACACCTGCCTGCATACTCACAACCTCCTCTGTGGTAGTTCTCACCATAGTAGGACTCAATAAAGGTGAAACAATACCAGTCACACTGTCACGGCTGTTTATGACAGGTTAAAGATAGATAAAAAAAAGATCTTGGGAGTCACCAAAGTTAGCTCTTACATTTCATTCTGAGATATTTGATGGTTGAGTCACTGAATTCAAAACCACAAGTGCCAGCCTCAGGATGGCACAAGACCATAGTTTGTTGGGTTTACCCCCTGAGGAATGAATGTCCTCACAGAATTCCATTACAATCCATGGCCATAGAGACCGAGATCCATGCTGCCAGCATCACTCAAAGTTACAGGATAATGTCAAAAAGAAGAATACACTGTTAATGGTTAGCTCTGAAGAATGACAGCGACATATTGACTTTAAAACATACTTTCTAATATTGGTTAAAGAAATGTATGATAATGTAATTTTGAATGTTTCTTTGATCAGGTGCTATATAATTTGCAGGATAATGTTCTGTAAATGGAGTCAGTCATGAGTCTGACAGAGTGAGCAACAACATCTCCTGCTTCAGCTGCTTCACAGTGTGTTGTTGTGGAGGCTCGTGTTCGTCCTCCGGTGATAATCCTCTCTTCTGTTTCCTCTGTACTTTGGCACGTGGGGGTTCCAGTCAGAGCAGAAATGGAAGCAGCTGGCAGAACTGGCGACCACAAAGTGCCAGTTTACCCTGGCCCAGGAGTGTCTGAACCATGCTCAGGATTACGGGGGATTACTGCTTCTGGCCACGGCCTCAGGCAACACCGACATGGTGGGCAAGCTGGCTGAGGGGGCCGAGAAGGAGGGCAAGACAAACGTGGCCTTCCTCACCTACTTCATGCAGGGACGGTGAGTGTTGGAGGAGTGGGTTCAGAAAGCAGAGAGGAGCGTTGAGAGGAAATGAAGCATTGAACTGCTTCTATTATTTTCAGCTTTCTTATTTATTTATTTTTGTTGTGTATTTTCCCAGATTGGACAAATGTCTGGACCTCCTGATCAAAACAGATCGACTGCCAGAAGCTGCATTCCTGGCAAGAACATACCTTCCCAGCCATGTGCCAAGGTAACATTATTTCTATTGAGTGTTCAGCTTATGCCCATAAACTCATCTATATTTTATTCTCCAGAACTTTGCCTACACACTGTAAGAAAGTTTTTATAAGGTCAAAATCAGTGGAAGAAAATATGCTGCGCCTGAAAAGAAATATCAATATATCTGTGTATATTTACATTACGCCTCAGTGGTGAGCTCTACACACTTCTGCTCCTCCAGGGTGGTGAGTCTGTGGAAGGAGAGTCTGTCCAAGGTCAACCAGAAAGCGGCAGATGCTCTGGCCGACCCCACCCAGTACAGCAACCTGTTCCCTGGCCTCCAGCAAACCCTGCTGGCTGAGCAGTACCTGAAGGAGACTCATGTCGGGGTCAGACCTGCTGCAGAATACCCTCTCATCATGGTCGGTGCAAGTCACATCAGCTTTAAATATATGAAGCGTCCTTTTGTCCCTTGAAAGGCACTATAAAGATATAAATTAATATTAGTACAGTTATCTAATGCATCAAAGTGTTCTGTCAAAATATCAAATACCTGTTTGAGATGACATTGTTCCTGTTCCTCTGCTTTTCAGCCGAATGAGGATCGTAATGTTCTGGAGGAATCTGCAGGTTTTGTGTCCAAGGAGGAGGTCAGGGGGCCAGAGGTGAGCACCAGAGTCTGAATGAGATAGTAGATGTCTTATGACAGTTCTGAATGTCAGTCTTATGTCAATTGTACTACATTCCTAAAAGCAGCCTTCCGAAGTCAGGCCCAGAAACAGCATCAAGTCTAAATTTAATGTCGCCGGATCAACATAGAGGCTGCAGCAGCGCAGTGTTAAATAGACAGGGAGAAAACTCTTGTTCTGCCCTCCAGGAGCACTGCTAAACATTTATCATTTGAGTTTAATCTCTTAAGGAAAAATCTGTTTAGTACAGCATGAAAAACTGAAAGAGACAACTATGTCAGATTGGTCAAACAATATTAACCCAACTTTTCCCTGTTATTTATCCTTTAATCAATATCACATTATCCATACATCAAGCCATGTAGAAAAACAAAACAACTTGTAACCCGGCACCATGTCATCAGATCTTTCTGAAACGTCCGGACCTTAAGAAATATACCGTCCCCATTTTGGTCTCAGCCTTAGCGCCCCCTATTGGAAAGATTTTTTTTTTTACTTTGACATACTTGCCTAGCAGGTTCAACAGATTGCCTGAAATGTTTTGTGTCATGTAGGAGTTGCCTTAGTATATACTGATACTATAAAATTGAGCAGTTATTTTGTGTGTTCTATGTAAAGGAAGAGGTGCAAAGCGTGAAGGAAAGCATCATAGTAGCAGCAGCTGCACCTCCACAAGCAGCAGCACCAGCAGTGGAGGATCCAATTCCAGTAAAACAAGAGGCGACTGATCCCGTTTCCACAACAGAAGAAAAATCCATTCCATCAGCACCTTCACCTCTTCCTATCGCCATGACTCAGGAGGATGATGACCCCCAACAACCAGAGTCTGCATCTGCTGAGGTGGCTGCACCTGAACCAGAGGTGGCTGCACCTGAACCAGAGGTGGCAGTAATAAGGGAAGACACCCTCACTACATTAGAGGAGGCTTTAGTCCCTGTGGAGGAAGACATCTTGGTGGAGTCCATCATAGACTCTAGCCCCAAAGAGCCAGAGATGGTTCAGTCCACACCTGCAGAGGAAGTCACATCTTCAGTTGAGGAGGATGTTCCGGAAATGTCTCAAGTGACTGATGCTCCTATTGACGCCAGTGATTCTGAAACATGCATCACTGAGACAGCAGTAGAGACCCTCATGGCAACAGAAGAAGCACCATTGGAAACCTTAGCATCCCAGGATGTTCCAGTTAACACAGCATTAACAGTCAACACGAATGAACAAGCAACAGAATCTGCAGCATCTGAAGAAACTCCTGTTTGTGACGAGCAGGAAAAAGATGTGATCTCTTTCGATGAAGCACCCGTCATAGATACAGAAGCAGTAGAAGCAGAAGCTGCTGTTACTAAGGAAGAGGTTTTGGAAACAGCCCCATCAGTGGTCGCAGTGGAGGAGCTCATCTCCTTTGAAAACACAGGCAGCTCAGTGCTCGATGCGCCTGTGCAAGTCGAGACTTCTACAGGGTTTGACCTTGGCCCACTGATGGACCCACTTGATGATACAATGGCAGTATTAAAAGCAGACCCAGCGCAAGAACCAAGAGAAGAGGGACAGTCCACAGAAGGGACAGAGGACAGCCAGGAGCCTCTTGTGTCCCTGCAGGCCAAGTCACTGGTTTTAACAGCAACAGAAGCTCCCACAGAGACAAACGTGGCGTCAGACGGGCCCAGACGTGACGAACCAGCAGAGGAACTTGAGGTGGATATGCATGAGGAGGTAAAGCACTTTTTAAACATGTGTCAAAAATGAGCAATATTATACATAATTGTTTGTAGACATAAACATAAACTAAATATTCTCCTCCTGTAGGACCTGGATGATCTGGATCTGGACAATTTTGACTTGGAGGATATCGACACCACAGATATCAACCTGGACGACGAGTTGATGAGTGAATAGGAACAGAGCCAAACTCTTTTCCAGTGTTTTAGTGACCAAACAACACAAAGGACCATGATATAGGCTGTCTAACAGACTCTCACGCCTTTGAAACCTAATTAACAGGTGTTTTTTGGATGCAAGCTGAAATAGTCATACTGATATGGATTTGTAACTAAATTCTGATTCCATGAGGTTAGTGTCAACAAATTTGATTAATCCAGGCTTCATTTCAACCGGAGAACCAGCCTTCAAACCGGGAGCTAGTGAGTTTAATGAGAAATGGGGGGGGGGTGTTTTTGCGGTTTTGTATAAATGTATTTGAAATGTGGCCTGGTGTACACTGCAGTCACCACAATCCTTTCCTGTGGAGACTGATGGAGGTGGCTTTGTTTACACAACATAATTAAACAGTTTTTCTACCGTTCAGACAATTTATGGTCAAGTAGTTTTGTAAAAGTATTGAAGTGTCATCGGTTTACAATAAAAAGAAAAATGGTGGAAGTATGCATCCAACTTCTAGGTGTTTCACCGGCTGATGGCCTATCTTCATGCAACTCATAACACTCCTATGCTTCTTCCTTACAGCAGTGCTGTGGCATAGATGGTGAAAGTGCCTGCCTAGCTAACAAGAGATTCTGGGTTCAAATCCCAGCTGTGCCTTTACTGAATTTCCCTTTTAATGTCGTCTCTTATACCTCATTTTGTTGATCAGGGTGTTATCAAAGCCATTGTTGAATTATATGTGGAACAAGACTGTCTTCCAAAGTATATATTGAAAAATGTTAAAAACAAACACTAGGACAAATCCCCACCTTAGTTTAAAGGTCTGTCTTACCCATTCTTATTTGACATCTTCTCCTGGTGCATGTTTCTTTCACGAAGCCAGAATCAACACGACTTTTGGCTGAATGTTCATCCAATAATCTTAAACAGAACCAAGTGTCTGAACTTGAAAAAAAGAATCAAATGCCCAGCTTTTAATAAAGTCTTCCCCAGTATGTAACCACGGACTTAAGTTGTTTCACTCCTGCAACACATCACATACGTACAAAGATCTTTATTTCGTTATGTACATCATAAGGGCCTGAGACCCGAATGTTCTCCACTCTTTTTGTCTGTCTACACATTTCTGAGGGTCTAAACCGTGGTCGCAAACCGTACACATGTTATAATATTTTGTGTCTTGTGCATGAAAAGTAGTTTGGCCTACTTTTATGAAAAAGGACCAGATTTTATATTTCAGGTTTGACTATGAGCTCCACATGTAGAACACATACAGATAATGTCTCTACATGTTGTACTGACAGACTGTTCATTGGACAAGATGATTAAAAGCTTTTTCTTTTCAAATTGATGGCTCTTTGGAGACAGAGTTATTTTTTCAAGTCGAGGAGCACATGTAACTACTCTTTGACCCCAAACAGTTAATTAATAGACAATTCTGTCAGTCCAATCTTTCAGGAAATGGTTCCCGGTGCTCTTCATTGAATTTGTATATTTCAGTCTAGGAGTGGGTCAGTCAAGCAGCAGATCCTTCAGCAGCCGTCTGTTCGTACGCCTGCAGGGCCAGTTCAATGTAGCCCGACCTCTGGGACTCCATCTGGGCATAGATCTGCAGGAACAAGGGTCAGAGGTCAGCAAAATGGAGGAATCTAGAAAAGGGTCACGGCAATTACTTTGAGGTTAAGGCTGTGCATTTAACTGTTCCAAGACTAAAAATCACGATAAAGGTTTTAGTGGCAGACTTGAAAAACAGAAAGTGCTCCAAAATCGACCATGACTGAACGAGAGTTCTTGCGTGACAATGGCTGTAGCAGACACACACCCGTGTCTCCTGCTGCTAACATTTCACATTAAAAGGCTGTCATTCTCAATGTCCCTCCTCGCTGCTTCAAGGCTGATGGGCTGCGAGCGCTAATAAGACCTGATGTGTCCCGAGCCTGGCCCCGCAGTTCCCACGCTGCAGAAAAAGTCAAACCTCCCACATGAGAAACCTTAGATGGGACGGCCTTGACTTGACCTCTCGAGAGCTACCTGACTCCTGATGAACCACATTGCCTCTGAGACACAACTTATGTGACCTGTACGATTTCTGGATCAAATGGCGATGTTTTATATATACACACACACACACCCGCAGCTGAGTGAATCAAAGTGTAAAAGAAGAGCAAGTAGTTCAGGGTTGAGCTGTTCTCACCTTGAGCAGGTCAGTACCAGTGGCCTGTTTGCTGGCAGCCTCCTGGGCTGACTCACTGTTGGGGTGGACCATGTGGAACAGAGACACTAGGCTCACAGCATCCTTAAACCTGGAAACAGATAAACCCACACATTAACACAGGCTACATACACAACTACATTTGACTTTTAAAATGCATCACTGAAATCCTGTGAATTTTTGGGGAAAACGGAGAAGTTTCGCTTCCAGATTCCTGGTTGTTATTAGTCCCGATTTGCCTAAAACCCTTTCACAAAAACAGAGTAGTGCGGACGTAGCCACATGTACACACATGGATACTGGTGGCTTACATCAGAGGAAGGCATAGCTACAGTGGTATGGCCTAACTAAGTTTAAACTTGGGTAATGTACTAAAGAAAATAAATGTCAGATTTCCGAGTCTGAACATTAAGAACAAAAATAGTCCCTCAAACCTGTATTAAACATTTAGGCATTACTTTCACACCTCCTCCGGCTATCATCTGGTGATGAATTTGCCTCCAGAAGCAACGGCTAATGTTTTTGGGTGTTTCAGGCGAACAGAGCAGATTTTCAGGCAACCGTTACTTTTTGTAGGTGATTTAGGTCCAGACAACATTTCGGCTCATCTCATCAACAGCTATCTGCATATGAATGCAGGTGAATTAAACAGCTAAAGCATTTCAGTCAATGTGTTCGACCTCTTTAGCTCTCCACAAGAACCGTTAACCAACCAAAGCCTGCTCAAACTGGACTGGTTCAACTAGAACCAGAAAGCAGAAGGCTTCCAGCCCCAGTATCTTACTCCTCGGCAACAGGCTGTATATTCACATGAAAAAATCTGTTCATAGAGATTAACCTCAGACAAACTCACAGCAATCTCTTCAGCATGTCCACCAAGAGCCCGTCGACCCTGCGAGCGTTGACCAGGTACCAGGCCATTCCTCCGAAGTGTCTGGTGGAGCACAGCAGCTCGTACTTGCCGTGCTTGTCCAGGTCCTCATAGGCGGCAGCGTGCACCTAAACACCAGGAGGAGATTCATTACACACTTCATGGTCATTTTCTCTCGTGTGCAATCATTCAGCACAATGGTCTTCACATGAAATTCAGAAACTTCCAAATCATCTTCTCCTTCCATTTGACCCTCTGTATCAGATGACCGAAAGAAAATATGGAAATTTCATGGTTGCACAGAGTGCGTTCTCTCAGTGGAGGTGGTGATCGGGTCAAAATACCAAGAAGCTCAATGTCATCTTACCCTGATGTATTCTGAGGAGTCCGGCTCAAACTGGACCAGACACAGGTCCAACACGTCCTCATGCCGGTCCTGACTAAACACCATCTAACAGAGAGAGAAGATAAACTGATTAGATACAGAGCTTTGCAGTTTCTTTGCCCAAGTGGGTCTTTCTTTCAGGACAGTGTGGGTGTTCACAGATCTCCCTTTACAATACACCTCTGCCTCACTGTCAGGGAGGATAACCTATCATTTCTCTGGATTAACAGCAGAAAAAGTATGGGTGATTTTCAATTCTTTGTGTTTGAAAATGACACATCCATGTCAGAAATGTGTATTTGCTCCTATCCTGCAATATACTAGACAACAGATTACCAAAACATCATCTACTGGTCTCACATACTATATTGTAGTCATAATATAGTAGTTAGTTAATAAAGGAATTATGGAATATCGATATATATATATGTATTCAACAGAAAACTAACCTTTTAAGATTAAAAGTAGGAGATTTACCAACGCAATAATTAATGTTAAATGAATTACATGCAACAGTGACCCAGATCAGCACTACATACTCAGCCAAAGCAAATTTACTTTAAGTGGCAGGGATGGGTATCATCGACATTGATACTTCTCACAACTACACTTATAATAATAAACTATACTTTCCACAACAATCAGTCAAAATGTATGCTATGGAAAAGTTCTATAGCAGGAGATTGAGGAAATCATGAGGTAGAGGAAAGAAAGACACAACCGCTGGTACTGTTTAAGTGAGGAAGGGATTAACAAGAGCCTAATATGATCCAGAAATATAAATATGATAATATTTTGACATGTCCTACCTTCATATTCTCTTCCTTGAAGATGAGGGGGGCTGTGAGCTTGCGTCCCTCCTTGGGGAAGTAGACCTGAACCAGTCGGTCTCTCTCATCCCAGCTCGCCTTCCGAAGGGTCCCGTCGGGCTCCCGTACAACGATGAACCTCTCCTGGAAACACACAGCATGCACAACATGAGCCATACAAAACCGCTGAGTCAACAACAGAGTACACAAACGATCGTTAAACAATGATACACATACTCGATCAACTTAAATTCATGTGTTTGAGATATTTGTTATCGACATCATCAATAACATGAGTGAATAACACATTAAAACAATTTAAAAACTGCTATAATCAAACAAGTTTCTGACATTTAAATGCAGATCTATATGATGTTAGCGTCTGTAAATAAAATACACAAATTGACTGACTAATGTGCTGTGCACACATATTAACAGCAAAGTGCGTGCGTGTATGTGTGAGTGTGTGCGTACCCTGTGTGGGATATTGTATGTGATGTCTGTAAAGACAAATTTAGCCGTGTCCATGCCCTCCAGCATTTTATCCTCAGCCAGAACATCACTGATGGGCTTCCTCTCCGGCAGGACGGGGGGCATCTGCAGCAGCTTCTTCGCCTTCTCCGTGGCTCCCATGACGGCCTGGAGAGAGAGACAAGTGACTGGATGACGTGAAGTATTCCTGTAACGTGTTTTGAGACTGACAGGGGACGTTATGGTGTATTTAAAAAGGCACCTGCTCCACTTGTTCGTCAGTCATGAGTTTGTATGTGGGCGGCTTCAGCTCCTGCAGGATGGGTCGGAACACTTTCTGCAGGTCCAGGCCCGTTATCCTGCTGAGGATGTCCTGCACAGCTGCATCTGTGAACTGGGGCCTAGCATTGCCTGAGAGGCCAGTGGAGGAAATCACACTAGTTAATGGTTTGTACAATGTACAGATCTGCGTAAGTAAAACACTTGTTTACCTTCTGTGCTCTTTTAAAACGTGTTAGCTGTGGTATGGTCAACACTGGAATGGAGCTATAACGAGTTAGCTTTAGCTTTACTAAACATTGCTACAGTCCAAACTCTTCCCAGGTAATGCAATGTTTAATTGTTGATACGGAAAAAAGTAACACAGTTAAACATAACCTCTTACAGTTCGAAGAAAATAATACCACAGACACAGATAGAAAGATGGAGGACGTCTCTCCACTTCCTCCCACTATCCACGAATGAAGCTAAACTATCCCGAATATGAACACTGCCATTTAAAACCTTTATAACCAGAGTCTGAGCATGACTCTTTTCACTGTGTAAACAGAATACTTCCTATCAGTACCTATGGGATTAAAATCTCTACATTTGTGGTTTTATAACAATGCCATTATAGCTTAAAACCATGAATACCATGTCTTTATGATTTCATCTAGAGGTCCTTGATTTAAATCAAGATTAACCCATTTTCCCATATTTGGTATTTAGACAAAATACAGTGATCAGGATGGATGCTGCTCAAAATAATTACATTTTGTTAAGTAAAGAATATTATTAATATATATATATATATATTGTTTTCCAGCAGCTTTATGACACGTGTGTCCCCTAAACACAGGTGTTAAACTCTAGCTCATGGACAACAGCAGAGCCAGATTTATAGAAAGACTTAAAATGGTTGTAAAATAGATTAAACAGTGTGTACCATGGGCGTCCCTCTGAATGTAGGTTATTTAAACTGCTCAGATGTGTGAGGGGAGTTTGGCAGCTGCAAGGCACGGAGAGGAGGAGGAGGAGAATGAAACCTGCTGCAAGGTCAGAGTCCCAGTGAAGAGTCCCAGAACCGGAACCTGATGGAAACAAACCTGTGTCCTGAGCTCCGCCGCAGAACGTCCTGACGCCACATCTCATCAACGTGTGTCTGCTTCTCTCGACGTGTCTGATCCGGGAGCAGCTCCGGAACAAGCACCGCGCTGAGCTGAGCCCCGCCATGTTTGTTATTACCTCACCGTGACGACGTGACCTTTCACCTCACGCTGCTGCCGCTGAGCGCTCATGGGAAATGTAGTCTGTGTCAGTGCGTCCAGCCCATAGGCTGTCTGTTTGTTTTATTTATTATTAACAGTGGGTATTTTATCAGCAGAGGAAGAGAACAAACAAGAAGAGAAAGACCTGAAGTTCTCTCTCTTTCAATCTCTTTCTACATGTTGAAATGCATTCATTTTCTAATAAATAAATATTAAAAAAATCCAGATAGAGACACAATGCACCAAACGAACAGGGTAAGTGAAAAATATATATACATTTACATATAAATTGTATATATCTTTAAAAACGTGCACACTGAGGAATTTAGGAAATTAGTTTAATTGTTATCAGACTCCTATTGGTCCAAACCCGGAAGCAATGAAACACAAATAATGGATAACATAATTATAACATTAACTGTATACAAAAGGTTGATATTTATAACAATCACTCGTTAAAAAAAAAAAAACTAATATAACTAAATTGAGTTTCCAAGTTGACCACTAGGTGGAAGTATGCTACCATCTATACTGTAAATGCACAGTGCCTGCAGCTCCAGATCAGAGGTGAAGTATATTGCTCTCAGTGGGGGACACAATCCCCATTTAAAACACATTGTGTGTTTGTATTAAAGTCAGAGAGGCTTTTTTCCGTCTGTGTTTGATAAGTGGCTCAGCTCTGTGTAACCCAGACACATTCCTCACTTTGTCATTACAGTGTGTTCCTCAATTGGCTGATAGCTGTGTAATCATGTCTGGATGATAAGCAGTTACACACTCTGCTAATAAAGAAAAACACACTCCGAACACACACACACACACACACACACACACACACACACACACACACACTGCATATCCCTGTGTCTCTCAAAACATTCCAACGTACCCAGAGATTTCTATTAAACTCATCTCACACCAAATGTGGAGAGTGGGTAAAAATCATTTAAAAAGACAAAACCGAATTTAAACATGTTCATATTTATAGTGTTGGATACCCCACATTGAGGATATGATGCTATCTGATTATCACAGGCAAATGAAACCGAGTGTTGGTGTTTCTTCTGATTCTTTTCTTCTTTTTGAATTATGGATTATAATATTTTGTCATTTTAATAAGATAACCAATTTATTTCCAATAGAGTGAATATATTTTCAGTAACTCCATGACATAAAAATGGGGAATGAATTTATTCATTTCTTGTTGATTTTGTACCAGACAGGTATGCACTGCGTATTTACACAAAGTCTACATTTATATAATAACATGCTCAGCTCACTCATGAACGAGGTTTGCGTCAGATTAAAAAACCGCACAATGACTGAACAGATAAAAGCGTCACCATCTTACTGCATTGCTTTTCGGTGCAGTTCATAAAGTTGATGTTAAGTACATTGCTGCAGAGCTTTTTAATCTTCCCTGTCACTGATTCAATCATTGACACATAAAACTGAACCACACGTTATCTTTGCGTCACAGTCACATCCAAATTCCACTAGAAACTAAACCACGTCCATAAAGTGTTTGGTTCATGTTGCAGATTTTTCTAGATTACCAGCAAAGGATATTGATCTTTTTTATTTTTAAAGGATTTATGAACCAGCAGCTGGTTTGCATCTTCCTTTCCGCTAACTACAGTAAAGTTTTTTTTATGATTTTTTTTCCTGACGCAAAACATAATTAAAGAGATAATAATTAAAGACTCATTTTAATGACAGCACAGCCATAGGCGGTTAAATTTAGTTTTTTGAAAGAGCAATTTATTTGAAAAGATATTTTCAGTGTTCGAAAAAAAATCGTAAACAATATTACTGACACTGTTATGTGGTGAGACTGTTTTGTGATGTACTGTTATCATGCTTAGATGCAGAAATCTCCAGACGTGTGAAGACTGGGCGACTAAAATATCCTCTTCTCTCCTGGAAATAAAAACTTCAATTTCTTGTTAAAAAACTGCCAAACCAATATCAAAGAAAAGATGTGATTGAAGTGAAGTGTCTCCCTGACTGTACTATTGCTATGTGAATTAACCCGTCCCTCTTTTACAATACTCTTTTTTATAATATAAACACTGTTACATATACATTTAAATATTGTTCATAGAGAATTTGTTGGGGATTATATTGAGGGACTATAGTGAATATTATATATACATATATATATAAATAAGTGGAATGGTGTATGAAGAAACAGCTCTGTCCAGTTTGACTCACTGATGTGTTTTTAATAGTTTTTTGGAAATATACATCAATATATTGTTTTGAACTTGTCATGATACTTGTTAAACATAACAACCATTTTGAATAGAGACTTATCCTTATCCTAAGTATTAGGAAGATGATGATTTAAAGGAAGATTTCTATACTGTGTCAATTTTGAGAACATAAACTGAGTGAGTACAGATGTTTTTTCACATTAGATGATCATGATGTCTTCTCTCTGTCTTCAGAGACACCCCACCACCACCACCACCACACAGCCCTGGAGATCATTAATAATACCTCCTGTGCCACGCACAAACCCCTCCTCCTGGATCTTATTTCCTATCTCCCCCCCTCACCCATCTCCCTCCTCCAGGCCCATGACTCCCCCACTAATCTGCAGTGGGATTTAGATATTAGGAGGACAGATGGAGGTGTGGCTCGGTCGGTAATGAGGTGAGCAGTGGTAGCGAGTCCGGAGGCCCAGACACCGGCGAAACGACGTGTGGATTGAGCTGTAAGAGGCCCCAACACAACCAGATGTACACAGCTGTCATGCTGCTGACAGAAGGTAATCCTGCGACCCCAGCCCACAGAGAGAGAGAGAGAGGGAGAGAGAGAGAGAGAGAGAGAGAGAGAGAGAGAGAGAGAGAGAGAGAGCGAGAGAGAGAGAGAGAGAGAGAGAAGGGGACCATCTATCTATCCATGATAAACCCCAATGAACCTATAGGTATGAAATGTGAAATCTTTGCTGCTGAATTGGAATTTCCCGTCACCTCCTGAAAAGAGATTGAATTGACCCTGCACTGGATCCACATGCACATATCTACTTTCTCACACGCACACGCACACACACACACACACACACACACAGACCATATGAAAATGTTATACTTCATGCTCAATGAAACTAATGTCATATTCAGATGGAGAAAATATATTATTCTGAATCCTGCCTATGTAAGGAGACATAACACCAATTTCCAGTGTGGTTTCATGTGTTTTTCTGTCAGATTTTCCATCCCTGAAACAAGGTCAGAAACCAAGTCAGACAAATAGAATGAAAAAATAGATACGAATTTTGTACTCACTAAATAATTAAAGTTTGTATAAGCACTAATATCCTTGTATTAAACTAATGATAAAGATATTTAAGTTTGAACGGCTTCTGAGACTGAAAATCAGTTTAAATGCAAAATGTAACTGGAAAATATCTAAGAACATTTACTACTGCACTTCAGCACACATATAAGGTACTTGTACTTTTGCTCCATTACATTTTAGAGTGAAAAGTTTCACACAACATATTTCATTAACTTATTAAATATTATTATATGCAAGATGTTTAAGGGGAAAATAGCCATCACAATAAAAAAAATAAAAAGTTAACCTTAGCCCAAACAGCTGCAATATCAAAATGCAACTTATATGCTAAAGCATCAACAATAATAATATGCAAATAAAAAATAGAATAGAAAGAATAACATTACATATTACAATATTAATAATAATAATGATGTAAGATTAACCTCCGCAAAAAAATATTCTACATAAAAGCTGTGTTTACTATGTAAACTTATTTTTAGTAAAAATTTTAATACTCAACATTTACTTGCAATTGCGTTAAGTATTAAATATTAACTGCTTTATTCAATCCAAATATTTGAGTCGTTCCTGCAGACGCTGCTCCTGCATCAGTGAATAGGTTGAGTGTATGAGTGTGTGTCAGTGTGACTGGGAGCAGAAGGAAGTTGAGAGGTGAAACTTGAGCGTAGACGGGGGGCTGGATGGAGGTGGAGGGGTTCCGTGGGTAAAGGGGGTGTAAAGGGTGGTGGGCCGGTAGGTGGATGAGTGGATGGTTAGGTGAGCGGTAGTGGGGCACTCTGGGAATGACTCGCCACATATGTTTATTTAGCTTTCTGCGCGTTGGATGGGTTCAGAGCCGGGTGAAACGGAAAGGTGTGTACACGTGTGTGTGTGTGTGTGTGTGTGTGTGTGTGTGTGTGTGTGTAGAGGATGTCTATCCTCAAACAACTGGCGTATCAAATATGTGGGATGGAACAAGTAACTTCATTTTAAGTTGCTGTGAATTCAGCACCTTGTTTCCATCTCTGGTTGATGGGAAGTGATGGGGTCACTTTGAAGTGGTGTGCAAAAATGGTGCAGACAGTAGTTCATTTCAATACTGGAAATCATTCAGGTTATAGTATTGCTGCTATTCAATATAATAATCCTATATATTAATCATGTTTGGTTGACATTTGCTTCTTGTCTTTGTTCAGTGTCCAACAGTCCTCACTGCTGCATGTGAAAACCTATTTATAAGGGTTTCGAATATATGCAAATATTTAATCAAAAACCAAATCACAAGTAGAACTATGGTGAAATAAATGAAAACATAATAAAATAACTATCGCATTCTTTTCTAACACAAACACACATAGATTTTTTTAACTCTAAATCCAAATACACACCTGATTACTGCGTTTGTGTACATACCAAAAAATAATTCAGGATGGGTAGTGCTGCATTAAAAGAACAGACACAGAGCTCTGGAAGGGTATTTAACAGTTACATATTTGCGTGGGTCTAAACAAAGGAAATATCATCATAATGCAGGAGAACATTATGGGGTTATCTCCTCTTTAAATTATCCTCAAGATAATTGAGTAGAAATTTAAATGTTTTATGTGTTAAGACATACATATTGTTAGGTTGCTATATTTCTATTCATAGAATCTGTCACTTAAATCTGTCTTAGTACTATGTTAAGTTCTAAGACAAACTGCAGGCAACGTTGATGCAGCTCGTCAAAGAATTTGAAGATTGCTGTGTGCGTACGTGTGTGGGTCTGTGTGTGTGTCTATGTGCTTGTGGTGCGCACCTGTGTGTGAGCTGTTATGGCTTGAGAATGGGCACTCAAGGCCAGTCCTACTCTCCTCCCAGTCTTTGAAGAGGAGTGGGGATGGGAGAGAGGGCAAACAGAAGGCCAGAGGAGACGCAGTGATAGGAGAAGTGAGTGGGAGACAGAGGAGAGGAAAGGAGTGAGGGAGGGGGCACAGTGACATTACCTCCGACGACCTTGACGACCTCTCTCAGAAACAAAGTTTTTAGGAGATAGTGAATGTGGAGATTGTTAATAGCTTCATGTGAATAATGAAACAAATTTTTCTAGCTGAGTTTATAGATTAATAAAAGTGGAACACATTGTGGTCTCATTCAGCTTCAAAGTTAAAAACTAAACCAAAATCCTTTTTCAACAGAAAATCAAGTGCCATAATATTATTTAATCCGTTTAATTCCATCTCTTTCTCATAATCCAGTTTCAGCAACAAATTCCTGAAATGGGATAATTCAGTCAGAGTGCACTGGCATGTTGCCTCCTCATTTGAAACTGACAGTGTAGAGACAGGAAATCAGGGAAGACAGAGAGAGACATTGGTGTGTCTACATAGGTCTCCTGCTGGAACCAGACCGGGGATGGTGAGGTCAAATGGTTTGTGTCTCAACCACTGGACCACCAGGACACTGTGAGTGGAATAATCATAATCAGTTGACTAAATGTTGATTAAGATGGAGCACGACGTCCTGCCTTTGGGCGTTTTAACCATTAGAGATGGAAAAAGAGAGAATAAACAGAATCTGAAAGAGTGAAGACACGGGCACAGGAAAAGTGTGCATTCGAATGTGTGTGTGAGTGTGTGTGTCTCAGAAAAAGGGGGCTGTGTGCAGGGTCAAAGTCGGGGAATGCAGGAGGAACCTTCGCTTACTGCAGCAGAGTTCACCTGCACTGAATGACCTTCACTGACCTCCATCCATCTGTTTATATTCACTGATTTATGCCCCCCTCTCTCTCTCTCTCTATATCTCTCTCTCTCGCACGCACGCACACACACGCACACTGGTTCATTGAAACTGGTACCTCCTAAAGTAAATTGGGGATTGATTTGAAACTATGATCTCATTTATTGATTTGGGCTCCTTTCAGTATTTTGTCTTTACTGCAAAGGTAATACTGATGATACATGAAAGAAATTGTGCGTTTTGGTGAGTAAGACTGGTCCTTAGCTGGAAACAAATGTACGATCACACCAGGTTTGCCTTCTAACAACCGGGCCACAAGGAGCACTTTGGTTTCGGTTAAATATATCTGTTGGTTATTAAAATATTCTAAATAGATAAGGACACATATCGTGCATAAACTACGTTTCTTCATCAGAAGGAACAGAGCTGGAAAGTAACTTGGTTACCAGGAAGTGCATAAGGTCTCATATTTTTAAGAAATGTCTGAAGTGACCTTTAGTCACATGTGTCTGCTTCTCTATGGCCAATCAGCTTGAGACGGTTTCCATTCGATAACTAACAGTAATCCTTATACTGATTGATTTAAAAGTGCATTCATTGAGTGAATGACTAAGTGTGGAAAAGTCACTTAGGTCAGACATAGCATTAGAAGTTGATTCATCAGATTTAAATAACCCTGCACTTCATCTTTATGATGTAGAAGAGAAAAGTTTTTATTTTAACTTCAAGCACACATATGATAGCTATAATAACTTCATTTAAAGAGCACTTACAAACACAACATACAAAGGTATGCACAACAAGAAGCAAAATGGTTAAAATACAAAGTGCTATCAAAATTAACAAAGTATATCATTATAAATGATAATAGGAATAAAAGACCATTAAAATGAAATTCAGGAAAAAGCAGTTATTAGCTGAGACTTTACTACTCAGACTTATAACATCAGGCAGTTAGTTGTGCACCTACAAATATTGTGCATGAACAAAAAGTTGGTACACTGAGTGAACCTGTTCTCATTCAAATTCTGTCTGATCGTCCCAGCACTTTCCTTTTTCTCTTTTAATGTTGCTGCATCCTCAGATCTCAGTTAATACTTAATTGAGCACAGTTTGAATGCACCCGTCAGAAAAGCCAAACGGCAAAAAACTGGGCCCGAAGTTGTGATTTAATTATCTTTTAAGTAAGTACAGGTAGGGAGTACCTCACACGCAAAATGTTCAGTTACACACATAAGAACATGCACATGCTCACACTAACCTCACCCCAGCATCACCTTCATCCGCCATAGCCCCCTGCCGACACAAGCTGAAAGGCAAACCACCACACACACACACACACACACACACACACACACCTCTGCTGCATTTGTTTCCAACTAAGCCCCCAGCCGGCCGGGTTTACGGGGTTTACATGCAACGCGAGAAGCCACACACGCTCCCGCACATCCCCCCTCCTGCTCTTTCACTCTCACTTTGTTTTTTTTATAATTCAAAATTGGGGTGGGCAAGAGATGGGGTGACAGGGGGAGCGTGGCACTGATAAGGTAGCTAATACCCAGCTTTTTCAAGGGTCAAAGGTCACCTCTGCTGTGGGTGGTGGTTGGGGTGGTGTGTCCATTTTTGGAGAGGGGGGGAAATCCAAGGATGGTCTTCAAGGACCATTTCTATTTTTTTAACTTTCAAGCAAAAAGCCTCAGAGAGAAAATTGTATTTGTCAGTGACAGTAACAATTATCAAAGTCCCATAGCAGCAGGAAATCCAGTGGGGCTTCTGATCTGCCCCTGCACTCAGACATCAGACAACACACACACACACACACACACCCACAATCTTTGGCACACACTTGTCACCACTAAATCGGCCTGTTGATTGAGACAGCCTCTAATTTTAGCCGCAGACCTCCAGCTCCCGACCAGCAGCCCTTTTACATCCCAGGTCCGGTTGGGAATAGGCGGAAGAAAAGGTGATTTATAACTGTCATGTCTGTCACGACAGGATCGTGCACGCTAGGGGAGGGGCTGCTGCGCTGACGCTGGGGGGGGAAATGAAGTTACACGCAAGATGCTGACAGCGACTGTTGTTGTTGTTGTGCAAGGAGGGGATTGTCTGGTGTGTGAATGCTGCTGTATTGATCACAGTCGCACAAATAGTTTAATGTTTATGCAACACACAGATATTACTGGAGACTGTTTACACGACATGACACGCACTGATGGAAATTCACTGAGAAAAACCATGGGTCCCACATGGGTGAATAAATAACAATATCCATTAAATGAAAGGCATCGGTGCAGATTAGTGCAAAAACCAGAGCAGGTCAAATAATGTGTGACTGTGGTTCTCCTCCGAAGCAAAGAAGTTAAAACCTGTTTCCACATGTCCACAAAGTTTCCACATGTCTTTAGATAAGATAATACACTGACTAGTGTATTTATCATTCATCATTGCAACATATTATCAAAAGTGTTCTTTCACCTCTTGACCTGTTTGCTCCTCCCCTCCTCTCTATGCCCACACATACAGTGTTGTAATACAGTGAACCCAATAAAGCTGCTCTCAGTTATTTTTCTACGAGTTTGGAATAGTGACTGAAACGCGGCCCGTTAATACGACATGTGACTTCCAGGCTGCTGCTCTAGGAACCTGAGTTTATAACCACATCATCACAGACATGAGTTCAAACAACTGTGCTGGGACTTCTGCTGCATAGTTACGGGAAAAAACGGAGGAAGTCAGGAGCTCATTCACGTCACTGACTACGTATGTGCAGCTCCAGTCTGACTCTAGACTTTGTTCTGGATTAGACACTATTCTGATCATGATGTCTACCTGAGTGACTAATAGAATATTCCATTCATATATATAATGTCTACTGTTTTTGACTGAGAGGGAGACGCCAGTTCATTTCAAAGATCAAAAGCCAATGGGAGAACCCCAACACTGAGCAGGTCACCATTTAGTCCGTGACAGATATTTGCGTTTATGAAGCTGGTTCCACTGTTGCGGTCCAGAGGAGAGGAAGATAGAGGTGGACACATGTGTTCTGACTCCTTGATAGTGAAGCTGTAGGCTTTGTGTCTGACTGTACGTTGATCACACACACACACACACACACACACACACACACACACACACACACACACACACACACACACACAGTTTCAGGTCGCACATTCTGTCATTCTTCTCAGTTTTCCTTTCTTCTTTTTCTTCCTATCAGTCTACCCCCACTTTCAGCTTTACCTTGAACCAACTCTTCTTCCAGTAACTGCCACAATGTTTTGGAATTGATCCTGGACGAGACCCCACCACTGTCACATTAAAGGCTCTTCATGGCCTGGAAGCAGATTAGATCAAGACTTGAAGAGACAACGGGTTTTTTTTCTTTGTTCAGAGAAATGCTGCAATATCATGAGCTGAGCTGACCCAGAACCCCACATCTGCAAAATCATTTTCTTTTTTTTCTTTGTTTTGAAAACTCAATTATTTTGTAATAAAATCACATTTTAATCGGGCAAACATATCCATTTATGTATAGGTGTGTGTCTCTGCATGTATACATGGAGTTTATGTTATTCAAACATATATAAATGTTTTACTTTCTCCTATATATTTTAACTTTATGATATAATACTTTACCTAATGACACAGTTATCAGTTTGTCTTGAGCCTACCCTTTGAACAGCACTTTGCAGTTTTAGTTATCTCTACTTATTAGTATCATTATCATTTAAGATCACATATGCTCGAATTAATGTGTTGGGATTTTTCTTCCAGGATCCCTCCACACTGGTACTGTGCAAGAGTCGATATCCTGCACAGAGGAAAGACCACTAGAGGGCGTCAGGTCAGAGGGCCAATAGTGGTAAAAGAACCTGATTTCTAAAGATACTCCAGGGCACCTTCAAAATATTGTGGGGAAAAGGATTTACCAGAATTTGAAAGAGCCATAAAGCTTTCAAATCTTCTTCCGTGCATTTTGTTTTAATTTTACATATTATTTTCAAGTATCATAATGTTTCTCCATTTATGTTTGGCTCAGATGTCCTGAGGGCCTACACCAGAGGTTCGCAGCCTTTTCTGGCTCATTACTCCTTCCAGTGAAGTGAATCAACTCTTTGTCACTGGTCAGCAGCTGAACTCACGTGATTATTTTCTTTGCGTTATCTGGATCCATTCAGTGTAGTGAAGTAACTGAAATTTGCTGGTATAGTCGTATTCAAGAACCAAGAAAGTATTCAAGAAATTCTGGAAAAATGACCGCACAAAATGATGCACAAATATAAAAAAAAATATTTTTTTTGGAAGTTGAATACTTGTTACTTTCGTTACTTCAGATATAAACAAGACCTTTGTGGTAATTGTCATCAGGATGTTTTGACTGGAAACAGTGTGAGGACGAGTGTAATTGTAGGTTTTCTACATGATAATGATAAATGTTTCATCTTTACCATAGCGGAGATGTTTAAGTGTAACGTCACAAGAGATTTCACACTCACATTTTGCTCCCTATTACACATCCAAACATCACTCACCCGCTCTCTCTCTCCCTCTCTCTCACGTGCACACCCCCACACACACTGCACCTATTTATTGGATTGCTCGTCAGTGCCTAGAAGGGTTTAATCTTAATTAGCAACCAACATTAAAGATGTTTGGACGTGTCTGTCAGCACCAATCACTCAGAGCCGAGCCGGCGTTCGAACCAATCAGGCACAGTTGACCTCGCTCCTTTGATGATTACCCAGTTAGCACCTGTTCAGGCGGCCACAGGTGAACTCATGTCAGGACGCCGGGACAGGAAGTGATAGGAGCATGGACATGAACGTGATGCAGAATAATACTAAACTTTGAAATGTACATATTACAAAAAGTAATTTGGTAAGCTGGACCTCAATGTACAGTGTGTGTGTGTGTGTGTGTGTGTGTGTGTGTGTGTGTGTGTGTGTGTGTCCATCTGTGTGTGTGTGACCTCAGCCGGTCCACCAGGATGTATCTCCAGCCCTGCAGATTGTGTGTCCGTCCCCATGTGAGTGGGAGGCTCCGGGCGTTTGATGTGGCTGACAGTCATCTCTACCACTGGCCTGAGATCAGCAGCCATGGACCGCAGAGGCAGAAAGGTCAGTTGCCAAGCCCGCCGCTTGGGTTCTCCTTGGTCACATGACCCAGGTCACGTGACCCAGCAGGGGCAGCCAATAGTGTTGCTGCCCTCGCCTCCTCATGCGGTGGGAAAACATTCCAACAGCTGGCCTCGGACTGTTCCAGAAACATCTGCAACGTCCGCCGCTGGTGAGAACCCCCCCACCCTCCCTTCGCCGCTTCGGAACATAACCTTATGATAATAGAGGTGCCGGATTAGGAATGATATTGACCCCCCGCCCCCTTCACCCTCTCATCCCTTCTTTTTTTTCTCATCTGCAGTATCCATTGCCCTTGCATCCCATGATGCATTTCCAAAGGTTGTGGGAGATGTTTTTAAGAGCCCCTCATCATTTCAGCCTGACGAACTGTGTGGACTTATCTTGCGGGTTATTCCTTATCTCAAAGCGGCTCGGAGTGTTTGTGCATGTGTGTGTGTACCGGAGAGCGCTCCATAGCCTTTGACATATTGTTAATTTGAAGAATGTTTGAAGTATGATGCAACATCAGCTGCTCTCACTTAGCTTTGAGCTGCTTTCCTCTGAAAAGTCCCCTCTGGTCTCAGATTACCACAGAGACAGCACTATAGTACTACACAGTGTATAACTGCACTTTAAATGCCTTGTTAATAGTTCACACTGTAACATGCACACATAGTGGGATTCACTTGACGCTTGCCGAGTGTTTATTTAAAGAGACAAAAAATTCCCGGGCATTCCGAATTTTCAAATTCCAAAATGTGGAATAGATAAGATCCATATCTGTTTTGGAAATTTGTGCTCGGCCAGTTCACAAGCGAGGCGCAGTCTCCAGCTCGGGACTGTTATGAATAACGCTCAGTCGGGTTCTGTGGACAGCTTCTTTGTTGTGATGTGGATGTTAGCATAAGTGGGTTTCGGTAAAACAGTGTTTTCCCAATTTTCCAAAAGCTGATGGTGGAAGTGTGCGGTGGAGATCATTTTGTTTCTATTGGGTTTCATTTGTTTCTGTTCCTCATAACCTGGCGGAAGGCGGTGCACTAAACCTCTTCATCCTCTTGTCATGATGTAATATGAAGGGGTTTATGTTCTCTCTGATTGCAACCAAAGCTCCGACCGGCCCATTGTTAAGGTGAAGTTTTGACAAGTTGCATGTTCGGCGCGGGGCAGTCCGAAAAAGGTGTTGCTGCACTCTACCCTTGACATTACCCCTGACTCATGGAAGACATTGTTTCCTCGTTCACACTCTCTTCCTTCCACATGGGGCTCCTTTCATTCTCATCACTTTCCTCCGTGCATGAGCTCATTTGTCCATCTACCTCTGTGACTGGCCTCTGTCCATGCCCATCCTCCCCTGCTGGTGCTCTGCCAGCGCCTCAACGTATGGTACTTGAGGATCAGTTGGAAATTTACATGAGCAGCCGGATAACTGCTGATGCTGGAGTTTGATAAACAAGAGAGGACAGGATTCATGGCGCCTCGACAGCCACGCTGCGGCTCCAGAGAGGACGTCAGGCAGAACGGAGCAGAGTGGAGCTTCACCTGGGAGCTGGTGTGATCAGAGCAGATATATTTAGAAATACATTTGCATAGCAAAGCTCTTAAAGCTCCACCAGTAGAGTTTGTTCAAGCACAGCTAGTGCCTGTGTGAGTGTTTATATTTGTGTTAATGCCCAGTGGACTTTGTCATTCTTTGCCTTGTGAGGATAACTCCACCAGATTAAAGCTGAGCTTTTCACTCCCAGTTTGTCTCTGTGTCACTATGAAGAATGCAACAGGAGATTTTCCCATTTAGACGTTTTCAAAACACCAGGAACAAAACGATAACAACTTCCTTGGCATCTTCTACGTGAATTTTTTTTCATCCTGAGATATTTCTATTCTTCCAGTTTCAAGTCTGTCAAGCGTTAGAAAGCTCATCAACATGCCCACTCGCTCTCTGTGAATTTCCAGGAAATTTCCCTTCACATGTGGAAGCAGCTTAAGTAAGTCCACACATGCTCATGTAACCTGCACTGAAAAACAACTGGTGGAAATAGGTAATGTCATAATAATCTTTTATTTTATTTAATCTTTTATAATTACTTGATGCTAAAAAAAATATTATGTGTAAAATAATCTTGCATCCAGATCAAAATTATCTGAAAGCATCAATTAACATTTAGGAACTTTTCTGTAAGGGCTCGACGACTGTGGAATAACTGTCCACTGGGACGTGTCTTTTTTAAATCTCGTTTACAGACTCATTTTATTATATGGCTTCTCCCTTGAGTTCTTGTGTATTTGTGTGTATGTCATTTTTCTGTTTCAATGTCTGTAAAGAACTTTGTAAACTTGTTTTTGAAAAGTGTTATATAAATAAAGTTTGATTATTATTATTATTATTAACGTTACATATTCTTTTGTAACATCATACAGCACCATGATAATTGACAGATAACTGATATTCAATCAGAAATAAAAATGTATTTCAATACCCCATATTCACAAGGTTAGACATTATTAAAGTTAATAGTGAGTTATGAAATTAATTATTTCACTATTTCAACAAAGGTTTTATGAAAAAGATGTATTCACTGTATATGAAGCAAGTTTTTAAATACCAGATACTTCTTGTCTCTGTTACCAACCCCCCCCCCCCCCCCCCCCCTGCGCTGCTTGACTCCATCGTCACCCGTCTGTCTATCACATCACCAAACTTTGAGCAGTCCTAATTTGCAGTGGCATCGTCTTTGACCTCTCACCTACATGGAGTGACCTCGGGGTCTGCCCTCGTCTTTCAACTGCCAGCGCAGGTCCAGGCCCTGGAGCTGCCGGTCCCTGGGTCAGTGTGGATAAAAGCTCTCCACTATAGGAAAAGGAAGCAGCACATGTTGAGTTTGTTTTACATGGGGCTTAATGGATTCCCGCTTATGCATGCATGTGTGAACGTCCGCTTCCCTTCGCCGCTGGCCCGGCCGCGGAGACACGCGTGACCATGCACACGCATCGCACCAGGGGGGGCAGGATGGGCACCCGCTCATATGCCCACATCACCAGGGCACAGCAGAGGGAGGCGTGATGCAGGAGGGCAGACGGTTGCCCGGGCAGGCGCGCTGGGCACAATGGTAGGATGTGGAGTATTGTGTTGGGCCATGGGGCATTGGGGCGAGGGCTGCCAAGGGCGAGCATCATGGTTTGACACATGTGATGAGGCCGATGACTGATGGCAGTAGGAGCTGAACCTACTATGTGCATGTGGAAGTAGACCGGTACAGTGAGCTTGTTATCAGTTATGTCATCAGTGATATAATAAAGTCAGGAAGGAAAAGGATAAAAAGTTATGAGAGTGAAATATTGAGCAGATGCTGCCAAGATGTGTTTGACCGTGGCACTTTTTTTTTTGTTACAATTTTGCGGCTTCGATCCTCCTGAACTTAAATTTAGCACATTTCAACTGTCTTCAGCAGCCGTGTATAATTTGATAGGGCGACATGAATGGGAATGTAAGTTGGAGTGGGTTTGAATGTGGAATGTGCCACAGCCAATCAGGCGCCTCAATCTCAGGCTGACAGCCAATCAGGTCATGGCACTACAGGTCCCAGAGAGACCACTGAACTCAGCGCAGAGGACATTTCTGAAGAGATCATGAACTTTTCACTCCAGGAGATCTCTGCTTCCTTCTCTCCTTCCATAAATTGCTTTTCTTCTGTCGTAGAGAACTGCGTCTCCCTGGTAATTGTATTTTGCCTCATGCCAAAAAAATGTTTCTTCTCTCACCGCATTCATATCCCCCCCCTCTCTCTCTTTTTTCTGTCCGTCTGCCCCCCACCCACCCTTTCTCCCCTCGTCTCACTCCTTAGTGATGGGAAAAGAGCTGGAGCAGGAATTTCTGTGTCTGTGAGTGCTGTTCAGTTAAACAGAGTCATATAACATGGCTACGGTGCGTTCACATGCGCCTCAGCGTTGGGGCAGCGACAGCTATTTACATTAAAGAGCCCAGAGCGGGCAGCACTGGGGCTCCCAGGCCTCCATGGTTACATTAAGTGAAACAGAATCGGTCTAACCCGCACCACTCAACACTCTCTGTCTCTGTCTTCTCCTCCGTCCCAACAGTTTGTCCGTCTGCCTCCTTCTCTCACACTTTTTCCGTGATCAGTCTTCATCATGCTCTCCAAAGTCACCCAGGCATCGCACCATCATTTGGACGCCAATTCCATTTCCTCTTCCTCGCTCTCCAGGCCGCTCCTTCTCTGGCGGATGGTGGTAACCTCATCACCCTCGAGCAGCAACGGGCCACTGTACAAACTCGAACAGTCCTTGTGGAGCGAGCTTTCAAAACAACCGAACTGTTTTAGGCACCATCACATCTGTCACTGGTAAAACAGGCATCCTTCCTCTGGCTCCCTGCCACTCTCCCCTGCAGTCCGAACCCAGTACTGCAACATCTGGCAGGAGTCAGGAGCGCCACACCTCCACCTTTTTCTTTTTCACTTTTGCTTTTCATCTGCATTCACCCTGCATCTTCATCCTGCAGCTCAAAGACACATCCCCTTTTCTGATAGAAATGTAAAAGTGTAATTTCTAACTTCAGCCACTAGGATCTCTCAATGAAAACAATAACAAAAGATTATTGTTTTCTTCCCAGTGCAGAATCTTGGGAGTTGTTGTCTTCACCTCAGGTGCAAATCATGTTCATGAGGTGACGTATTAAATCTTTATTGATGTTACGAACCATTACGATTGACCAATATAAATAATTAAATGTAAAAAATAGTTGACTGTCTAACTGGCTCACTTGCTAGCAGTGTGTTTGTTCTTTGTCACACAATTAAAGGTGATCAACATTACATGTACTGTTACCTTGAATAAAATAATTTATCCTTAAAATAAATAAATAGCATAGCATGGGTCTAGTTTAAGAATTGTTATAAATTATATCTTAAAAATAACTGCTCAGCTTTTATATTTGCTTTCTTTTCGTGGGTTGACTCATGTGTGTTCAGGAAATATGAAGCATAAGTCAACACATTTGCTTAAGTTTGCAGAAAAGACAACCTGCCTCTAAAAGCATCTCTAAAGCGCTGGTTATTATTATGAGGATACCAGGCAACCACCTGAGTCCAGGAAGTCGTAGCACCAGGCAAAGAAATACTCGACAAAATGACAAACTAACTAGTGTACGTAGTGATTAGTGAGGGATTAAAATCTATAAGTACAATTTTATAATTAACACTGTCGGCCAGTAATGCAAAGGTTAGTAACACGTTGAACTAATTATGTTGTAAAAATGACAACTCAAATAAATGAATACAATTTGTTTATTTAGAAGGATCCCCATTAGCTCTATCCTAGGACAGAGCTACTTTTAGTGGGTTCCAGATTTAAGACATACATACAGATATCAAACATTTTAAAACAAACATTAAATACCAATATCAAACATTTAAAACATACGTTACATTATAAATATATGTTACATTATAGATATCAAAAGTTAATATACATAAAAATAGTGATCATATAATATTGCAGATATCAAAAATAAATTGAGTGGTTATGCAATATTACCTTTGTCATGATATAAAACACTGATATATATAATTCCATAGAATTGAAAACTGCAAACCATGTAAGAGAGTACTACTCCTTTATGTACAGTACCTCACCATCTATGGTCACAAGTATGCTTCTACCCAAGTGTTTCATTATTTGCTTTTTGAACCTATATTTACGATTCACGTTAATAATTTTTGTTGGTAGTAGGTTCCATGACTTCATGGCTCTGTCTCCCACGGTGTGTTTAAGAAAATTGGTTTTAGTTCTTGGGAGTTTAAACCTACCTTCTATTGCTCATCTAGTGGCATAGTTATGTGAGGCTACATTTTCATTTAGTTGCCTATACTGATCTGCTGGTGTTTTAGACAGCAAGAGTCGCCATGTTGATAAAAGAAGTGCAGCAGCCATCCTGTCTTCAACTTTTAGCCACTAGAAACTGGTATGCATACTCTGTATGCTGGTTCTGTAAGGACAATAAGAAATGCAATGCACTTACTTGTTCAAACTTAAACCAAAGAGGATGAACGTGACTTCCAGTAATCTACACATTGTCTTCTTAGCTGCCTTGCTGTCATTAGCAAGTGGAAAGACTACGTTAGGCCTGATATGGTCCCCAGAAAAAACTCCAAACTGTAGAAGGACTTTTTGTCCAACCACAGTTGTGTTATACACAGAACATGTGAGTGTGGGAGTTTTTTACAGTCACCCTTGTCGATGTAGGTCCGAGGAACAAATTTATTACATTACATTACATTACATGTCATTTGGCTGACGCTTTTGTCCAAAGCGACATACAATTAGTACACTCAACATTTATGAGTTACAAATGTGATGTAACCTTTAGTGTTGGGTTTTTAGTAAAGCAACATAATTAAGATATATGTAAGGAGTAATAACCATTACATAAGTAGCTTGCCCATGCTAATTAATGAGCTTTAGGTTCTGCTCATTGTGACCTTCATAGAGAACCAGCTGTTCCCGGCTCGTTTCCAGTCTTTCAGCTCAGCTCAATTAGACAGATCTCGTCTTTAGCTTCATATTGAACAGACAGAAACGACAGTGTTATCCAGCACCTCATACTTTCTGGAGGAGAGGGATAAAGATCTGATTCTTCCTGCTGCAGATGGTTGTCTCTCAGCCTGTAGCATCTTTCTCACTGTTTTAATCTGTTGATAATTTCACTCCTGAGTGTTTACACCTCCACTGATTCCCAGGATCTGGAAAAATTAGACAGGTATTGCTGTTGGCTGCTGTTGAAGGAGGCTCAGCCACGGCCAACTATCCCTCTCTCTCCCTCACACACACACACACACACACACACACACACGGCTGTACCTTATATTCAGTCGCTCAACACACACACACACACACACAGACACACACACTCGCTCGATTTACCATGACTAATACTGCAGCTCTTGGCAGGCACAGGCTGGGTTCAGAGGTCAACTCTGTGTCCATAAACAGGAGACATGTGATTGACTCCACAGTGACTCAAAGCATTACTGTAGCCTTCTCTGATTGTTTTATACCCAGGCTATTAGAAGTTACCTTTAAGTTGGTGAGGTTTGCAAAACATTTTGTTTTTCCATTAATCTGAGTCCTATATCATATATTATAATTCTACTCAATCTCCAGGGTGATTGGACTGTATACACATAATTAAGAGGAATAATTAGAAGAAGGCCAGTGAATTAAGCAGATCTGAAGGGGTTAACAATCGTCTATTGTTTCTGAAACTTCCAGATTCGTAGAGCTTTTCATATTTTCCAGTGTTTTTCTGCCAATGTGAGCCCTGACGCTGACCCTCCTGAGATCAGTTCCTTTCCTTTTTAACCTGTCGGTGGCTCTATACCTCCAGCCGGCTCCAAAAGACAGGTATAGTGTTTCTCCTCGAGCTTTACACTGTGCTTGACCCCGGCGCATAGAAAACATGTTAGATAATGGGTCGGGGCCGGCCGGTGGGGCCAAGTTGCAGCGTTTGATCAGGAAATCCTGCATGTGGCTGTACTGGATGGAAATCTGATTAGTAACCTTGGTGATGAAGCGATGGGATCCTCGGGGCTTTGCTTCAATCAGATGTGACAGGCTGAGTTTTTTGTCTACGGCTCCAGCGCAGCACAATTACTCGAGCCTGTGCGGCCGAGTTGGATCATTAGATAAAGTGCCAGAAAGACTAATTGAATGCATCAGCTGACGAGACGCGGGCCTTGCCCTGATAACCTGCACCATTCACCTGATTTTACTGTCCCCGGTGCCCTACATGTCATTTAATGCCTCATCGGTGTAACAGCAACAGATGATTGGATATCTGTGGCTCCAAATATCAAACATTTTTTTACAGGGGTCATGAGATGTTTATGTGACTCTAAAGGGTGCAGAGGGAGCGGGGCCAGGAGAACGCAGTGGCCAGGAAAATCAGCAACCTGAAGGATGAATTTAGATTCCAGTAGTCAGGAATTTCTAAGGATAACAAACATGTCAGACCTATTTAGCAGGCAACCGGCAGGTCACTGGAAAGAGATGTGTGGTGTATATTGTTTCTGATTAAGCTTTTCTACGCTCATGTTGCTGCACTTTGTAACAATTTACTTTCAATTCATTAGAGCCTCAAACATTTTGCTTTGCCATCTCCATAAAAAATAAATCAGCTTTGTGGCGGGAGCGAAGTGGAGGGATGATTAGCTCGCTGAACCATCCGCCATTTTTTCTCACCAGAAGAAAGTTTCCAATAGATTGTGAAAGCATGAAGATAACGTTAATTTGTTCTTTTTACTCTGGCCAAAATTATACTCTTGCTGTAAGGCCTCCAGTTTACTGTTTCCTTTTTTTTTTTATCTATACGTTGATCAAGCACAGACACTCAGATAAAAAATCTCCTTGGGTTATGAATCTATTTTTCCCCCCTGGGATCGTGGACGTTGATATCAAACGGGAACATTTCACACTGAAACACCTCATCCGCTCTCTGTGTGTCCCCCCCCGGGGGACGTGGAACAAAAGGGGATGAATGGGGTGACCATAAAAAGCCAGCGTGCTGATCATTTCCCAGACATCTGCGAAAAATGTAACCTTTCCGTCGCTCTCATGATGTCAGCGGGCTGTTGTGTTCAGCGGGGGATTGGGGCTAAAACATTTGTGACGGAGCCAAGGTAAACCATTCCAAATGGAGCGCGGCGCGGGAAAAGGGACACCGTCGCAACAAAAGGAGTTAGATATGGATCATTGGGTCTGCACACCGGCCCCAGCTTGAGCCAATTATTGGTGTCATCTTGATCCAATTTAATCAATCTGAGGGGAGACTCGGCGAGGGGAGGTGGGGGTGGGGGGGTGCGGAGTAGCTGGCGGGTGCAAACGTTGGTCAAATATCCTGAGCTGACTGAGGAGCTGTTGACCCCACCGCCACCCATCCGCTAACAACCCCCCCTCACTTCATACCCCCTCACCCCCATGTTGTCACAGATCCTTCTCCATGGATCACTGAACTTGTGTCCAATATTCCCAAATAGCCATCTTATATTTGCTTAAACTGCGATATCACAAACACGTGTTCCATCTCCAGGGAGAGGATTACCGGGAAATGAAAATAATCAGTAAACGATGGAGGAATTCATATTGTTTAAAAGTGTTTTCCTCTATTTTCCCGCATCATCTCTTTCCACGATTTCCTCCTCTGAAGATCCATCAGGGGAAACACAGCTCCGTGCCCTGAGGCGTTGGATCTCACTCAGGCTCCGTATTTGGACACTGCCCCCCCCCCCGTGTTCCAAGGTGGTCCAGCTACACACTGTTGTTCCAACATTATTAAAGCATACCACGAGTAGAGTACAAGTGCTGCTCCACATCCCAGTGACACACATTCACACCATTTAGCTGCTCAGTCAAAAAATAGACACTGTTTCGACTGCGGGAACTTTTAAAGAACTCAGCAAACATTTAAAGGAATCCAGAGGCCACTCCTGCTTCTAGGGTCTTTACTGTATATTTACTTCCTCAGCCCTAGGTCCTGATGTCTGAACCCTCAACACAGACTCAGTGGACTGGACATCTAGTGTGAAAATAGTCACATTTGAATCACAATACCTGTGTAGACAACTGGATTAAATTATGCAGATAATAATGTTTAAAGCATGGAGGTTTGAATATTTCCCCTAATGCCTGCCAACAATTAATACCTCTGCCTCGGTAGTTGGTAGTTGGAGAGGTGGTGTTGTCTAGTTGCAGAAACTTGGACTATGGGCAGAGAAGGTCTCTGGTTCGTCTCTGGTTCGACTCCACGGAGAGACAACAAAAGACGAACCTGGACTGATCTGTCCAAAAATCCAAGAGTCTCCCTACCCTGTCTAGTGCCCCTGAGCAAGGCACCTTACTCCCCCAACATCTGCTCCCTGAGCGCCGTACATGGTCGCTCACTGCTCTGTGTGTCCTGCAACAGATGGGTCAAAAGCAGAAGTTAAATTTCCCTACCTGCATGAGTGTGCCTTTGCATGTCTGTGCAGGTGTTTTTTGGTGAATTTTACACAAAACTAAAATTATGGGACAAAGCATGGTTCCAGACAAAAGGGTGGGCCCAGGATTTTTTTTTTGTACCCTCTTTCGAATTGTGAAAAGGGGCATCTTTTATTACGTATCTATTTCACAAGGAGTAGCGTAGTGATATTAAAGAAAACCGTTGGCATATTTAGGGGACTAATATCTATGGGTGTGTGCAATTTGGTGCAGCTTGATCAAATCCCCTTGGGCCATGTTTGTTTGTGTTTATGTTTGTTGTTGTCTGTTATTTAGCAAAAACATAATAAACCTTGGACTGATTACTGTGAAACTTGGTGAAATGATGCGGTTCAGGGTCAGTAAAGAACCCATTTTTTTCACTTTTTTAACATTGCAGGTTTTTTTTATGTTTTCACCAATTTGCTGGGGCAAACTTCAGAGATCTATAGATTAAAAAATATGTATCTGGCATGGTTAGGGAACTGATATCTATTAGAGTGGGAAATTTGGTGCAGCTTGAATGAATTTAAAGGGACTGTTGGGCACTGGCGGAGTTATGAGCTCTAGTTATGAGACACTTACTTATCTATGCTCCATCTTGAATTGAAGTGAAATGCTGGAGCCCTCAACTACTGGTTCAGAGAGGTGAGTGTAGCTCAGGCAGTGCGATGGTCCGTTGTTACACATCAAATACACAGCAAGAGAAGCAGGAACTACTAACCTCTGTGGTTATGTGAATCTGAAATAAAAAACCATAAATCACTCAGCAGATTGTGGCCACTTTGGAGAGCAGCACTCAGCAGCTCCACTGCAGCAGTTATAAGATAAATGTATCAGCATCTCATGCATCAACGTCACCATTACACACACACCCGACTCGCAGTGAGAAAACAGCTCGGATCAGTGTTTCAATCGCCAGAAGTCTGTTGAAATAATTAAGGCTTGAGTAAAACAATACACACGACTGCCTAGTATTTTTCATCTAAAGCCAGGTCGCGTTCCCCAATTACTCTAAAATGTTGCGTGGACATGCTCTGTGTTTTCACTGAAAATATTGATATTATTCCAGGTAATGTGTCCCGACACAGGAAGTGGATGAGATGGTCAGACTTAACAGGAGTTTGGATTTAAGTTTAAGACTTAACTAAGTCTAAACCTAAATAGGTTTAGTTCGCCCAATATTTGTTTCTAATTCTACAAAATCCGTGATGCTGGAGTTAAATAACTCTGATTCTATTTGTTTAAGTCTTGAATTTTTTTATCAATCTTTCATTTAAACGATTGTCACCGTTTCCCGTCTGAATCTACATTTGATGTGTTTGTATCAACGTGGACCTTCAGATCTCTTAGTAATTGAGGTCATATTCCATCTGCTGTGTGATGTTGTTGCAACCCTGGAAGCCGGTGTGTGCATCCACAGGATGGTAGCCAATTATTTGGAGCCCGCTTCAGTTTTCCAAATTAAAAATGGTCTCCTTCCACTGTTGACCTTGGATCAGCTTTCCATTTCTTATTATTATTAGGTTATTAACACAAACCCCTGAAAGTATCTTTTTAAAGTCTAAAACAAATTCGATTAGGCCTCTTTACTCACACCGGTGCAGACATACCTATCGCTGAATAACTCCTGTCTGCTCCCTATTACCTCCGACACTGAAGTCAGTGAGAGAGCCCGGACCTGAAAGACTATATCCCCCTGCACGCTGGACAAGGCAGGGGGGGGTTGCCGGGTTTGCAGCACATTACCGCTTTATTGAATTAATTATGATAAGGATCATAACTTTAAACGCGGGGTGAGACACGGGGCGTTTTTCGGCGTGGATCGCTCGGAGCAATTTCTCCCCTGAACGACGGTGGAGGGGTTATTGGATCTGTCAGGCCTGAACTCTGTGGCATCGTAACAAGCTCCATAAGGTAAGCCGAGGTTGGGCACAGTTCGCCGCACTGATCCCTATATGCCTGCAACACGGGGGAAATTTGTACTACATACTGAACAAATAACAAGAGAGGAGAGGGAGAGAAGGGCGACTGGTGAAGCCTTGTTTTGATGGCGCCTCAGTCTGAAGGCCATGGGGGTCATGCAGGGTTATCCCGAGGTCTCGCCCCACATACAGTTTCAGTAGATGCACTGAAGTGTATCATTGTATTATGATGCTGCTTGGATGTTTTAAGGCCCTTGTCTCTCAGCTTACAGATCTCTAACTGTTCCCAAAGGGCTTCGTCTGTGTGTGTATTTGTGGCTCAGAGAGCAGTTAAAGATATCTTTTTTGTTCTTCCATGGGGTCCAATCATCCACAGAAACCAGTAAGTGTTCAATTTTGTTGAATTCTGATGATGACCACATCAGTCAGGAGGCTATTTTTATCCAATGCATCTGAATTTAGGTTAAAATGAGGTAAAAGAAGGAAAGGGTTAAGGTCAGTGCTGGCCCGCTGTCATGTTCAGAGATTAAAGAGACAATGTGAGTCGAGAATTTGTCTAGCAAATCAAGAATGTGTGCGCGCGAGTGTGTGTGTGTGTGCACGCGTGTTTGTGAGTATGTCTAGAAACCTTGAACTCCTGTCAAGTGCACTTCAAAGAACTCCAGCCCCATCGAGAGTCGCTTCTCATTTCCACCACCAGCACTATTAGACGTTTAGTGAGTTTTGTTTTGGGATGACAGAAGGCCTTAAAAAGCTTGCGGTTCCGACGAGAGAAGGCTGTGTCGAGGAAGGAAGGACTTCACCGGGGGGTTAGTCCGTTTCAGATTAGCCGCCATATTGATCAGTAGCTTCCCCCCCTTCCACCCCGTCAAACTCCCCCCGGCTGATGGACTGTTGATGACATGCAGATATGAGTCTTTTTAATGCTTTGTGTGCCCACCAACATCTTGGCATGTCTGACAGCTCTCCAGGACTCCTCTCTTTGACAGTGAGGTAGGACTGTGGGTGTGTGTGTGTGTGCGTGCGTGCGCCTGTGTGCGTGTGTGCGCGCGTGTGTGTGTGTCTCCTCTAGAGCTAAATATGTGCAGATGTATCATAATATTTTCCCTGTAAGAAAGCGTCTTTGAGGGACAATAACCTGCAGCTGAATCAGCGTGCTGTCCCACCACGCAAGGGCCTTTCATATGAGCTACCCAGCTATCTGGAGAATGTGTAGGCTCGCTCAGGGTGAAAGCTGCAGCTCATACTCTCTCCTCTGCCTAGTCTGTGTAAATATATACATAATATATATATATATATATATATATATATATATAATATATAGGTCTATTTAGGTAGAGACGGCTCTGGCATCTGCTGAATCTCTAACTGTGCGTCTTTCTCTTCTTCCTTTTTTTTCAACACACAGCCATGCTTTGACAGAACCGCCCTCTCTGCTCACCTTTTCATCTACCAATATGGTTCTTGGCACACACACAAACACACGCGCACTACAGATACACACACCAAATGCCTGTTCAGATAACAAGCCCTTTTTTTGATCCACAGTACACTTCTGTTTGCATGCGACTCTGCTGGTATTTGCGGATAAAGGGAGCAACAAGTCTACTGTGTGTGTTTGTGTGTGTGTGTGTGTGAGGGGGGGTATTTGGGGCAAACAGTGGGGAGATGAGATGTAATCACAGGCTTGTACAGCTGGCTCTTGTTTAGCTGGTTCACTCTGAGGGGGGGGGGGGGGGGGGGGGGGACTAATTCCCAATCAAAATACATCAGCATCAAAGAGCCTCTAATAAAGCCGGAGAAGAGTTAAAGCTGCCACTTTAAACAAGTGGCTGATCTCTCATTGACTTAATACTGAGGGGAGTAAATTGACTATTGAAGAGACTTTGCAATATTTATATTGATTGATGATTATTGACACTGGCGATTATAATGAACTTGTTGAGCTGTAGCTGTGTATTTCATCTCCACATCTGTGAGATCATTGCAATGTTTGTAGATTTGCTTAGAGGGTTGGAAATATTCTGGTGTTTTCAATAATGCCAAACACACTTTTGCCCTGGATTTTGCCTCTCAGGTCATTTCTATTGGTGTTGGGTATAGGGGCTGTGTGCAGCCTGAGAGAAATATCTGCAGACACTACTCAGGGCTGAAAAAAGCTACAGCCCACACAATGTTTTTAGTAAAAAGAAAAAATAATTTACCAGTAGCATTTGCCAAAAATATTTTCTTTACTTTAGTGTTGAGTGCGAAAAAATGAAGGAGTTTACTTAGCTTACACTTTTGTTTTCAAACTATTCAATAAAATGTATATTGACTTATATAAAGGCATTGACTCAGGCATGAGGAATGGGGAGGAGACATTTGAAGATGTCCAACTCTAACCTGCCACCTGCAGCCTCAGCAGGAATCCTGATTCTTCACAGCAGCCTTCAACTGTCCAGTGTTGAGTTTAAAATGGTTTCTCTCTAGCCAACAGGAGGGGAGTATGGTACAGGTCTCTAGATCATCCACCACAAGTCCAACATGTTGTGTGTATTGTCAGTTTCATTCTGCTCATCACTGTGAAAGACTGTTTTTCTAGGCGTTAACAATGAAGTCGTTACTGTCCACAGGGTGGCTGCTCATTTCCCCCACACCATTCTGATAAACTGGAGAAAAGCATCTACAGAAAACCAACCTATCTGACAGCAACAGTAACGCCATGCTGAATGTCACCAATGTCTAATTTCCCCCAGTTCAGATGTGTGCAGCAGAATGGCCTGACCTGTAGCTGCAGGATTTAATGCACTGCACTGATGTATGGGATATTTGCATGAATGCAGTACAGGTGAGGGTGTACAGCTGTTCACAACAATGTGCTCAGTGGGTGTACTGTATATAAGTTGGAACAATTATCCAAAAGTGAATTTACATGACACATGATACACACACACACACACACACACACACAAACACTGCATAGGGCACCAGAGTTTCTAAGAATTGTAAAAGGGGAAACTCCTGCATACTTATTTGTTACCACTAAACTGAAGCTTCTTCCAATGGATGTCATGCAATTAAACATCAGGTTATTGCTTAATAAGATATTATGTATATACTCCTCATATTGTGCAGCACTAGTACATACAAAAATAAATATAAACTATACCTCTATCTCTTTTTAAGTTGTTTGCTGATTAAATATTCTGCTGGACTCTTTTGGATCGACAGCCTGTCTGAACTGGACAGAAAGTCTCTTTCTTTCCCACTCTGGATCTTTACTGGCGGAGTAATCTCTTCATCTTTGGCCTTGCTGAACCTCTCCACTTTCTGGCCAGCACTCAATCTTTACATCTCCGTCTCTTTGCTTCTCTCTCACCCCATTTTTCTGTCCTCATCTATCCCTGCATAATTTTGTTCCCACAGCCACCAAATTGTATCGCCTTTTCCTGCATTTCCTCCTCAGCCAAATTTTTTTTCAAGATGATGTAGATGTGGACTTTCACAGAGCTTGACCTATTTTCTCCAGCTGATCTCTTCATCATTGTGCTCGCCCCCTTCTGCGTCATTTTTTGTTTCCTCTTTGTCTTCCGTGAGGGCCCACGCCGTTGCAGAGCTATTTATATTTTGTTCACTTGTCACCTCATTATTTGTTGTGCCACGGCACAGTAAATGTTTCTGATACAGATAGCAGCCGCTGGAAAAGCACTCCTTTATTTGTTTTGTGTTTATTTTGTTATCCTTCCCTCACTCTCCTTCTCTTCATCTCTCGGAGGCGAGCGGGGCCAAGTCTTTATCTGGTAGCCAAGTTTACACACTGCGAGGGGAGAGAGGCTTCAAACAAACAGCCTCACGACTCTTAACGCCAGCACTTTGACTAGACCAAATATTTACCTTTTGCCCCTGTTCATCACTCTGTTTCATTTTCTCCTTTACCTTGCAGTTTGCCACACGCCGGCAGATGGATATCACACACTCACTGTATCAAGAATTTGGTCCAAATATAAAGAGCCCCCAGTGTTTAGGATCAAGCTTTTGTCCGTGTCTGTGTGTGAGCGGATTAATAACTGTCAGCAGTCGTCATTTAAGCATGTATAAGCAAGTATTAAAAATGCATGACAAAGAGGTGCGAACACACACACACACACACACACTTACACACTCATTCACATTCTTAAGCCTTAAACAGCTTGCTGTAATAGTTTGTTTTCATATTCATTTCCAAAATAATGAATGAACCCTCTCTTGCACACCCGTGCACATACACACATATACACACATGTACTGCACTTTGCACATATAATATGATAATGGTCTTGTCTACTACTACTACTACTACACACACACACACCACGCACACACAAACACACAATTCCCCGGAATCACTGGATTGTTTGTTTTCATACTTGGTTCAAAAATAATAAAACATAACTATCCCTCCTACTCTCTCTCTCTCTATCTCTCTCTCTACCTCTCTACCTCTCTACCTCTCTCTCTCTGTCTCTCTCTCTCTCTCTCTTTCTCTCTCTCTCTCTCTCTCTGTTTCACACACACAGACACACACACTTGCTTGTCAGAAGAAAGTGGAACAAGGAAGGATATGCAGTGGTTTTAAATGCCCAATGCACAGATCCACATGTAAGCACAAAGTGGCTGATAAGCTGATTCCACACTGGGACAACTTGCTCACTCAATGCTCATTGTGTTTGTGTGTTTTTTTAGGGGCACAGCTTTTGTTTGCTCCTGTCAGCCGCCTCATCATTCTCTTCCTGTGCCACGTCTGTGTGTGTGTGTATTTGTGTGTGTCTTTGATGTGTGTCACAGGGCTCTGCTGTGTGCATACAAATTTGGAGGAGGTGCACAGTTGTCATACAGCAATGGGTGTGCGGCAGTTCAGTGGGACCAGCTCGTAATCTGTGTGATGAATTACTCGATAGAGTTTGTGTCTGTGTTGGTGCCCTGTTTACTTGGCAGTCGAATGTGCAAAGCATTATGCACCATGATGCAAATACACAGTAGTGACACTTGCTTGAAGTGCTGGGATGTTGTCACTGACTCCAGTATTTTTTTCATGTATCTATATTTTACTTAAGTAGATTTATTTTCATGTACTTTTCTCTTTACTCCACTATATATATATAAATGCAAATATCTACTTTCTTGTCCATTACATTATTACATCCCTGACACCCAGTCTCAGTCATAAAGATGTAGGAGACTGTTGCATTAGGGAATAGGTGGCTTTATTAATACTACAAGTATATTTAAAAGAAGGTGCTTAATAGAAGTAAAAAATTAGAGTGGTACTTGTCCAGATGTTGGTACTTTTACTCAATTCAAATGTAAGTGTTTACAGCCTCCACCAAAGCTGGTTTATGTATTCTTCTTTTCTGCAATTCTCAAAAAGTAGTGCTTTATAATCTAGTGATGAAAATCCTGTCTCTTTGAAGAGGGCTGGATCTCGTGGTTGTTAGTGGTCAGTATTTATATAGCACATTTTTCTTGATAACCATTCAAAACACTTTACAGTACAGTTTTGACATTCACCCATTGGCACGCACAGTCATACAAATCTATCAGACATCATTCACACACTGCAGCCGTCAGGGGGAAATTTGGCGTACAGTGTCTTGCTTAAGGACACTTCAGCATGCAAAATGAGGGGAGGAGGGGATCAAACCCGGACAACCACCTCTACCTCCTGAGCCAAAGCCGCAACAAATGTTGTGATCCTGTGGTTTTTGGCGGTTTTTGCGAGGTGGGTATATGGTTTGAAAGTTGGTCGTGACTGAGAAGTGAGGTTGATTGGCTCACCGGCCAATCACAACCCTTCCCCTAACTTGGTCAGTACACAGACTTGATTTCCTCGCTCTGACAATGAATAACAGGAGCTGGTTTAGGGCAGGAAGGGACATTTGGGCACAACAAAACCTTGAGTCAAAGGAATCAGGTGGCCCGTGAATGTGACGACACTTCACATTGATCAGAATAAGAATCAGGTTTATTGGCCAAGTTAGTTTGCACAAACAGGGAATTTGACCTGGTAAAGTGGCTCTCAGTTGCTTACAAAGACTACACATCACAAAACAAACATAACACAACAAAACAATACACCAGTCCGAACAGTGCGACGGTCTAAGAAAAGAAGTGCAGGTGTGCATATTACAATTATCCAGTGAGGGTGAAATAAGTAAACATAATTAAATATAAATATAATATATATTATGTATAATATAATATAATTTCGGGAGTAACTGTACAGTGGTTATTATAAGGATCCAGAGTTATTGCACAGTACCACAGTGGGTTGGCTGTTCAGAAGTGAGCAGCGAGTTGTAAGAAACTGTTTTTGTGTCTGGTGGTTTTGGTGAAAAGTATACAGTGTAGAAGCAAATCCACTGTTGAACTGGATGATTAGAGGAGCACAATACAATACAGTGCAGTATGTGTGTTATGTATGCATGTGTGATGAAGAACAGCTGCACACAACAGCAATTATGTTGAGAGTGTTAGTTAGTACAAAATGTCACTTCACACTTCAGCTCTGAGCCAAAGTCTGCTCAGACATTCCACCCTGTTACTACTGACACCTGCTGCACCACACACACACACACACAGACACACACACACACACACACACACACACACACACACGTACACACACATACACCCTAATGTTGTTACATAGCTGGCTAAACAGGAGCAATTATGCCACTACAGGTGGGATACATAATTCACTATTTTAGATAACTCAAAACAGAGAACTATGTTGAGATACAAACCATTTCAGTAATTCTACTTTCCGCTTCATCCATTCTTCAAACAAACGTCGTCTTCAGATCCTTCAATGGCTCTTATGATGTATATACCAAGCTAAGTTTTTCTTACCGCTAGCTGTTAACTCCTAGCTCTTGCTGTTATGGTCGCTGCATCTAAAACTGTGGGCAAAAATGGGCATTGTTTTGCTTGATTGGAATTGTCATTGCTGTGGACTAACTTAATGAAGTCTTCTTGGGGTCCCATTCGGCCCAGAGCCCCAAGCCATAGCCTCTGTGCCCACCCTGTTGCGACAGCCCCGACAAGCCCACACTCACTGAGAAAGATAAACCTCTACAGATGATAGTCAAAACAAGCACATAGACAATAACAGGTAGGCACTGACTCATGAAAAGTGCTCAGTTTGAAGTATCTAACTGCATAAAAAAATCTCACATACCCTGGCTGTACCAAAATGTACAATATATGCATGTTTAATTGTATCAAGATGAATATCAATGTATTCTATTGTGGTGGTACTGAACTTCTGCTTGATAATCAAATCAGGACAAATACTTAGGGACTTGCAAACCTGCCATATGGGTTTGTCTGCTCTCAGGTAGACAGTGAAGTAATTTCTAATTGTGTTGCACTGTTTGTCATGAGTCTGCCTCATTTATGTCTGGAGAGATAAAGAACAGGATTTGGGCATTTTCCCTTCCACAGCTCCTCACCACCACCCCACCGCCTCCCTCCTCCACATCCCACCCTGGTATTTGGGAGCCTCTCACGAATACCAGCATGGTCGAGCATGTCCTACCACTGAACCCCGACCCACCTCCCTGGTAACGCACAAGCACACACACATTCAGGCACCCGCCCTTATCGCCAGCATTGTGCTGCCGAGTTGTTCGCTTCCTGCTTAGCTCACACACACACACACACACACGCACACACACAAAAACACACACACACACACATATTTACTTGCAAACTATTGCACACACACCAACGCATTCTTCGACTTTCACACAAACAGCAGCATCCTCGCAGTACCAACCTTATTTCACCTACTGAGATTCAATCTCACATAACTGCAGCCACACACTGTGACACACAAGCCTCAGACATAGGCATACACTGCAGTAAGTTAAGGGGTGTATGTGTGTGTGTGCGTGTGTGCGTGCGTGTGTGCGTGCGTGTGCCCTGTCTGAGATTTGCTGGAGATGCCTATCTGGACCCTACAGGATGATTTAAGCAGACAGCAGATGGGAAGAGAGGACAGGGAGATAGAAAGATAGAGTAGTGAGTCAGAGAGGGAGGCGGGCTGAGGGTCTGCTTCCAAATTTACCTGTAATGTTGATATCCTCACATTGTCACACACACACACACACGCACACACAAGCACACACACAAACTGCCTGGATTGACAAATTTGTGTACTATTATGTCTTTGTCTGTCTGGAGGAGTAACTGCTGATGTTGATGATCCCCTGCCACTGCTGTTATAGAGCAATGGTTGCCTGTTTCAGCCACAGACTCATTCAACCTCTGTCAGAGCCACCATCACAGAACTGCACTAAATATACCTGTCTCAATTCATCATTTTATACAATAATATTGTCTTTTGCACACTCTTTCTACATATTCTTACACTCATAGTATATTATATTATCTATTGTATAGTCAAATACTTATATTTATACCTCTACTATATATCATATCATATTATATCATACTCTTTGTATATTTTTTGTATATATAAGTCTACATACACATATTTAAATATGTGTACATGTTATTATTATTATATTTACTAATATTATTATTTATACTGTTGCTGCCATTATTACTATATACTGCTGTTATATTGGTATAATTATTACCATACTGTTATCATATATATTATGTTATATTATATACTATATATACTGTACTATTTTTATATACTGTCTAACAATAACATTACCATCATATCATCAGTACTATTACCATCATCTTGCCACTGCACCTTATGTACCTATTTATCTTGTGTTTCTGTTTTTATTCTGTCTACCTCAATATTTTTTATTTTATTCTATTGTATTGTGTTTTATTGTATTCAAATATACCCGCTGCTATGACGACTTAATTTCCCTTTGGGGATGAATAAAGTACTCTATCTATCTATCTATCTGTATTGAACATAGCACGTCTCCAAAGAGGGCCATACTTGACACTGCACTCACGTTGACCCTGGAGCCAATAAGATGAATGGTTCTCGAGATATGAGTGCCACATATAGACAGACAGAGATTCCTGGAATTCTATTGGATTTGGTTTGTTAGTTTGTTTAATTTCAAGTTTTAATTAAAAACTTTAAAAGTGACAAGTTGTGATTTCATGCAGGGCTCTTCTTAGATTGGATCAGTGGCAGCCATCATTTCATCCAAGTCTTGGCCAGAAAGCTGGTTCTCAATCTGCTACCTTAAATGATGATGTGATATGAGGTGTCACAGGAATATGCAGTTAACCACAGAATGTAGGCTTATCACAATGCCCCAGTTAGTCACACAACAAGGAGTCAAACATTCCTACATAATCTGATCTGTTTCCACATGTCACTTGTCTTCCCAAAGCAACCAGACATAACTGCTCTCAAGATAATGACATCTCCAGTGTATTGTGGTTTGGTTTTTGCTCTTTTTTCTAAATTTTTTAGTTTTTTTACACACTCAACATTTTTACTGGTGTATTTTCTACAAATAGGTTATGAAATCCTAATGCACTGCAGAGTGTCTGTTCTGCCAAGCGGCCGACAGCAGTGTTGGGTGAACACCAGAGCTGAGTACGGCCTTAAATAAATAAGTAGCCAAAAGAAACAAGTCACTCTGCCCTGTCTCAAATTGTATATATAGACAGTCTGACACACCGTTGCTTCAGCATTTCACAAAAAGAATTGAAATATTGAATTACGGTTTCCTACCTCCACTAACAAGACTATATTTGGTCAAGGTTGAATCTGTCAACTGAAATCGAAACAATTCATCTTTGAGTCCATGTGACAACTGGTCAAAAGTGTTAAAGGCCCCATATCTTACACCTTTCTGGAATTTAATTTCAGGTATTAGTCCACTAAGATGGTATTATATATTAGGGGTTTAAAGATGAAAAAACTGCTGCAATGTGTATCTCCATGTCCTCTCTTCTGCCTCTCTGGAGCTGCAGACTGTTTTCGCCTGCCTCTTGAGCCCGTCTCTGATTGGCTCACTGCACTTTGAGTGACACATGACCAGGCCAATCACCGGTCTCATTCTGGCGCATTGACTATCTTTGGAAAACACAGTTGAAAGTCACGTTATGTTTGCAGCTATAGAAAAGACCAGCCACATATATTCACAGTCGGTTACAACAGGATGTTTCTGAACAGTAAGTTACACCGCTCAGTATGGAGTAAAGTAGGCGCAAAGGATTCCACATGGCATAAGATAAAGCATTCACGCAAAACTGTTTTGTTTTCTGAGGTCACAGTGACCTTGACCTTGGACCTGAAAATTATAATCAGGTCTGCCCCCAAATGAATGTTTATGTCCGATGTAATGAAATAATATAAGGTCACCATGACCTTGACCTTGGACCCCCAAAATCGATTCATTTCATCTTTAATATAAATAAAACACTTGTATTTAATACAACAAAATTCCCTACATGTGTTCTTGAGAGTGGACATTCTCAGGGTTGGACAACCTGAAAACATAAGTGGAGGCGTAAAAAGTGAGATGCCTCAGGGTCTAATAGAATGATGCACTAAATCATTGATGTTTAGAGACCAGTCCAACAGAAAGTTTATAAACTTACTACTCAGTTAGAAACATTTCCCCCTTGCTTTCAGTCTTTGTGCTAAGCTAAGCTAATTTGTCGCCTTGCTGGAGCTAGTGAGAGTATTTTCCAAAAAGTCAATCTATTCCTTTAATACTGTCAGACTGTGTAATACCATTTCATGGGTATTTAGATCGACAAAGCTTATCTCAGTGTGTTAATTAATCACACACAAATAAAAAATGAATTGATGTGTAGCTGGCAGTTTTTCACTGTTTAATGATTAAATAAATTGTTAAAAGTGAAATTCTTTGTGATGTAAAATGTAGAAAAGCAAACAGCGAATTGTCTCCAGATAATCATCCCTCCTCCCTCTCTCTCTTACACACGCACACACACACACTACAATTAGCCGAGGCCTAGCCCGGAGGCGGTGAGTCTTGGTAATAAGTGCTTGTTGATATTTTCCAAACCTCGCTAATAGAAAGAATAAACATGGCCTAACCTTTTAATTGAGTGATGACATGACAATGATGGAGAGATTGTTAAGCACTCGGTGTGGAGCCAGAGAGGAGTGTCCTTGTGTTCCCTTCTTTAATTTCACCCCTCCATCCCCCACCATCCATCTGCCCAGTTCCTGTTTGTCTTAATTAGCACTGCTCACAGCGTCACGATGACTCAGGAGACTGGATTGTTTTATTCCTCCACTCCGTCAGCATGTCTCCCTGTCACTGCAGGGTTCAAGTGCTGGAAATGCATCAAGTGACCTTTGGGTAAGGTGTTAGGCTTTGCTGTTAGCATGGAGCAGTGGTTACCGTTTATATATCAACAGCACATGAGTAACAGATAAGCCTCTCTGTCACACACTCCTGTCCCTATTTCTTCTGTAGCAACCTTAACTTGGACTGCTTTATTTTCCCTCTAGCAGAAGGATTGAAGTACAACTACCTGACATTAATGTGGTTTCACTAAAACTATGGTCTCATTACTTAAAAATATACCGGAAAATTTGCAAAACATACTTCGGCCTGAGCCAATTTCTCAATGAAACACTTGACAAAAGACCTAGTTTGATGATGTCGTGAAGCAACGAGGGATCATGGAAGAAAATCTACCTATCACGACTCAGACCCTCACGGATGAGGTAAAGTATTAAACCTTTATTCATGTTGTGCAGTAAAAGCAATGAATAATCATGAACCATTAGGATTGACTGATACAAGCAGTCGTACATCGATTGCCCCTGAAGTTAAAGCAGAGACATCCAAAGCCAAGGGTAAAGTGGATCTGGGGCAATTAAAAGGTGACCAAACAGAAACGCCTGTTAACTTGACAAAAATTTTGATTGCTCAAAATATTTAACAAATGTCTATATTATATTTTTTGATACATCTTGTGAATATACAGATGAAATTAGCTTCAGGATAGCTGTATACTGTTGCTCCATCTAGAACCTACTTCCAGGTGATTCTGCAACATCCTACTTGGAACACACAAATGGCAAAAATTAACCGTTTATGAACAATGGTACAGTCTGGATACTGGTCTACTGTCATTTCAAGCAGGCTCGTAGTGATGGAGTGAAACTTTTACCCGTATCAGGCTCCTGTTGACAGTCTGGGGTTCAGTCAGGGGCTGAAACAGGAACTTCGGCTGATCCACAGATGTTTAACAGTTTCAGGTCCTCCTCTTTTTCTGAGCCTTCAGCCAAAACAAGCAATTAGAGGAACAATTTGTCACTTAACATTAAGAACTTTCTCAGTTAAAAACCTGGAGGCATTATATGCATAGAATTTGTACAGAGACTCCCAAGAATGTTAAGTTAATGTTGGTGATCTGGAGCCACTTATATCTACGTAGGCATTTAATGACTTGTCTGCGTATTCATAAATCTATTCACACAAACGAGATGATAGAAGGAGCTGTAACAGAAGCTGAGGACCTTTTCCCTGACTTATCCTGCCCCCTGTTACACCACCATGGACTCTGCTGGTCACAGCGTCACTTCCAGGAGCTGTGGATCTTGACTGAGGTTCACACTCGGCACCTATGGGATTGTCAAGCTTTGTCATTCCAGTGCAGACCCAATAAGAGATACAGGTGCCCTGAGAGTTGTCACTATCTGTACTGGTCAATTGGGCGAGGCGGAATACAAGGGTGGTCTTTTTTTAAGCGAGTCAGGTATAAACAAATCAATAGACATTTATTTTGAAATATCAATTTACTCTATCAAACACAGATGACAGGACCCTAGAATGATCAGCGCTAGTTCTCTCAGGAAGCTGAGTCCAGAGGCATTATAGTTATTATTAGTTATAGTCGTACTGTTCTGCTACTGCAAGCTAAACAGAAAGTGAAAGTGTGAAAGGCCCATTCAGTCTGTTTACATGAAGACAATAAGGAAAAAAAGGAGGTGTTTACATTTCTAATTAAAATTATTTTTTGATAAGATACCATTTATAAGCAGCCGTACATACTCTAATTTATATAAAATGTCCCCATCATGTATTTCCTTCGCTAGACTCTTTCTAACTAATTGCTCAATGGAAAAATATAGGATTTAATTTTAAGAATGACTCTCCGTACCCCAGCATTGCAAACTGTCTAGTAGGTTTCTGTACGATGCACATGGCTGACCGTAAACAGGCAGAGACCATGTGTTGCCACTGGCCATAAAAAAAAAACACTAAGACGATTAACTGTGATATAACACAGAAGTGGTGTTATGAGTTTACTTGGTTGGTGGTCATGGAAAATGTACCACATAGTGATCATTTTTGGTCAAATCTTAGAACGAATACAAACTAAAACCATTGTACAGAGTAACTGATACTGCCTGTCAAGCCTGAGGATCATATTCTGAACTCCATGTTACAGTGTAAATGCAGGTCTCTTACAAAACAATGTTATAGCTTTATGTCTATGAGGACTTATTGTGTAACACTTGCAAACACATCTGTTTGCATTGTGTTATGTATGACTTAAAGAACGACTTCCAGCTCTTTATTTTTCAAAGCTTTCATTCTTATGCCCTCTCACTTGAATCTACTATTTTATATACATAGATATAAATTTTTATGTTTGGTTCACACCTGTCTGCACACTGACAAGACATGTGCCCATGCTCTGCGCACATTTCAGGTTCTCACAGACATTCATTGACATTCATTGCAGTTATACTGGTGAGAGCCTGTTCCCAACATGAAGTGATAATAGTTCACTGACATATAAAATTGTTGCCTTTAAAGAAGATCAATTGTTAATTACTAATGTTTGCATTGCTGCTCCCATGCACATTGCTGTATTCAGGTGGCTGATCAGAGCTCTGCTCAGGTTGAAGATGAACAGGGCTGTCCTGGCAGTAACAACAGGTCGCCAGGGGAAGGGTGTAAGTTTTCCCTTCTGTTAACTACAAAGTACACATGCCCCCACAGTCCTGAGGAGGGGAAAACATGTTTGTGGTGGGACCAGGAGCTAGAAGTGTAACAGAGTCATTCTTTCAGGTTATAAATTTTGTTGCAACATGTTGGCAACACAACACTATTTGCAGGTGAACCTTGTCATATCTGTCAATATTTCATGTGTAGCAATGTAACCAAGCAATGTTTTTATCATCCCTTTTTTTCTGTATCACAATGGACTGGCAGGACACAGTGACATTACAGTGTTTGGCATCCAAGGTCAACAGCACACTTCAATTATACAGCATTGTGTTGAAATGAGGCATCTTATTTAGATTAGTTCATATGCAAGATCACTTCCAAACTGTTATTAGCACAGGACGGGACCGCAGCATTAAACTGGACGATTCTTAAATACAGAGCCCTGGAAGCACTTTCATCTCGTCCCTTTTGCCTGTTTCTTCCTCTTTTGTGCTTCAGAATTTCCGCCTCACCTCCACACAAGTGACAAATGGCTGGCTGTTAGAACAATAGATTCCTTTTATGCGCACATTTTTTTAACATGACTGGCATGACAACAGACAGGTGTACACCAGCTCTGTCACCCACGCACATTCAGACACTCACTCTCAGGAGCAGGGGTCTCTATCTGTCGGAGTGTGGGGGAGGTCCATGGCCCCCAGGGAACCAATGGCGGTCAGCGTTGTGAGGCCAGAGATGGGGTGTGGGTAGCGATGGGGGGGGGGGATGTCAACCTATTAGAGAGCCACAGAGGAATTCTCTGTGAAACAGAGACTAGCTGACTGACAGAGACACCACACAGCTGCACGGCTGCAGCGCTGCAGACACCAAGCTGCATTCGCCGTCTTTTTGAACTCCCTTTCTTTGTCTTCAAACCCATTTGAATGTCCTGCACTTGAATCTGAATTCTACTGAATCTACTTGTTTGAGCGGTAACTCAAGACAACAACAGACAGATGCTACTGATTTGATGCAGTACCTGCAAACAAGCAGCATGTCCTTCAAAAGTATGATGATATGAAGATTTTATTCTTGTTAGAGCCCAAGATGAGAGAGGTGTGATAGAGGCGTCGATTTGCACCACTCCCAATTTACACACACACACACACACACACACACACCGTACACACATGCAAATCACTTGCCTTTAAGTTTAACTTGCCTTTAAGTTGTCAGGGGAAGATGTGTGTGTTTGTCTGCGTATTTGAGAATATATCATACACACCTATGTTTGCATTGGCCTAAGAGGTGTAGACAAATACACAAAAGAGAAGTAAAGAATCATGCACTGCGGTGTGTGTGTGTGTGTGTGTCTGTGTGTGTGTGTGAGCATGTGGATTCTCTTCCCACCAGCTAAATGATTTTCATTCTTTCAGCGTGTGAACTGAGACAAGACATTATCACACATGCCAGTCAGCGATCCAACAAGGAGAATTGCCACTGAAGAGCTGTGAGCAGCAGGCTCCTGTGGCTGCAGTGTTTTGTTTCCTCTTTATCTGATGAGTGTTGCACATGTTTCGCTCGCAATTCATTTCACCCGCTCAAATGGCATGACACCAGAGTGAAGCCAAAACTCCTGCTATACTTATGCTATCTTTATTTTCATGACCATATAAACCACACACACACTCACACAAAACGCACACATACACAAGCACAACCCCAAGCACACATGTGTGGATTTGCAGTGTGGTGGCTTGATTGGCAGGAGGTAGAAAGGAGAGGAAGTGAGGCTGACAGGACTCTCAGGTGGTGTTAACTCCTGAGTGACAGGGAGGCCGCGCCCTCACCGACAGGCGGTGAGAGCAGGTTAACTCTACCGTGACTGGTCTGGAGCAGTTAATTCTAATATTTCAATCTTTGATGACGAACATATTTTGCTTAACCTTTAAAATTGAGCCCATTTGCGGATAGGAAGCTAAATGACATGCAACACGGGTTGTGACAATGACCTTGACCATGAGTTTGAAGATACATTTTTGAGGCTAGAGTGTCCTAATGTGAGTTCAGGATTTTATGACACATTTCATTGTTTGTCACTCGGAACTGTCCATCGTTTCCCCTTGCTTTTGTTTCAGTCTCACTTTTTTCTGTCCCCTCCCCACCCTTTACCCCTTTCTCTCCTGTTGAGTACTATCTTGCATCTGGTCCCTTCTGTCTTCTCCTGTTTCTCTAGAGTGTTTCTGCTGATCCCTGACTTTCCCTGAAGTTCCCCAGGGTGTGTGTCTGTGTGTGTGCATGTAAAGCCAGGTGTCTGCTCTTTGGGCTGTGTCTGTCAATGGTGTCGGGTTTGGGGGGGAGGGCAGAAGCGAGTGTGTGGGTTGGTGTGTGTCTATCTATGTGTGTGAGTAGGAGCTGCCGGGGCACTGTGACCAGGAGCATCTGGGAGAAATTCCCAGCATTCTCAGGGATCTGCCTGGGATAAAAGCTCTGCAGCACCGCCGTGCACCTGGCTGAGAGAGACACAGAGATATACAGGCATGGCCCAAACCTTGACACACATACACACACACACACATGCATCATCGTTGCACCAATTAACCTGAAATGCAAAACTATATCCTCAAGTACAAAGGTCAAATACAAAAGCTGAACCCGAGGACCACCCTTTCTCTTCTCTCCTGAAAACTACAATGGATCCTTCACCCTTAAACTACCAGATATGCACCAATCTGCCGATAATCTCCTGAAATTGGGCTGGATGTGTGTATGCAAATGTTAGGCTCCGTTTCTCCTGCCAGCCCCCTAGTAAAAACTCAATAATATGGTCAACGTCAATAATGTCCAAGTGAGCTAATGTGAGAAAACAGAAGGAGATTATCATGAGGATTCACCACGGGTTGTGATGATACGTTTCTTACACGTGACAGATAAAAACTGAAATGACAAAATGAACACATGTATCTCATGATGAAAAGTAAGAGGAGCCACACATGTAGAAAACATCGACGAAGATGTGTTGAGCTTTTGGTGATGAGGGCTGAAAACGTGGAAGGGCAAACTCCCATTGTGGGTCAAACCATAATGATTCAATCCCTCGTCTTGACACATTTCAGCATTTATAATCTTTATCTTCTTCCGGTCTGCAAGACTGCCAGTCAAGATGAGAGCATGAAACGAGTGTGAGAGCGAGTGAAAGTGTGCTGCTGGAGCTGTTTGTTGGATCAGAGGCCCTTGACAGTCTGTCATCTGTCAGCACTGGCAATCAAGAGCAGTGAGAAAACAAGCACAGACACAGAGGGACTCGATGTGAGGAAGAGGGATTTGTTATAGGAGACAAAACTCTGGTTAAACATTAACATGGGGATGTAAGATATGGGTACAGTGCAAACACACCGCAAATCTGCACTGAAACAAATCGGACTTCTTTAAACGGTATGTCTATGTATGGACTATTTGACTGTTTTGTTTTAAATTGTTTTGGTAAAATTGTAATATTAGTGGCTGAAAGTATCTAGGTACATTCACTTGTATATCGTACTATTCTTGTGTGTAGTTTTCCAGACTTTTCTACCTTTTTCCTCTATTTTTCTAAGTTTAACTGAGTATACTGTTTATTTATTTATTGTCAGCTTCTCTTAATAATTCATATGTTAGTAATAATGTAAAATGTGTAACAATAATCTACTCTTCTCTGCATAATGTGTGCTTTTATGTGTGTGTCTTTTAACTTAAGTATGCGCAGGATCTACGAGTAATGAGTATTTTTACAGTAGTATTACTCCTTTACTTTCAGGCTCCCTTCACACCTACCTTTTTTGCTATGGATGGGACTTGTCAGTTTATTCCAGACCAAACTCGGTCTGTAAGGTGCCTCGGACCTCAGTCTAGAAGAGGTGTTCTTATAATTCCGGATCAAACCAAACATGGTTTGGATCCTTTGCAATGTGAAAACATTTCTTTGGATAGTTCAGACTCTCTGCAGAGTTGAGACAACATTGAAAAGTGGAAGAAAAGCAGAAGCAGCTCGCAACATTGGTTGGTGATGCTGGTAATATTATCATAATGAAATTACTGCGACAAAGAAAATAATGAACCAATGAACATCGCTCACATCTACAAAGCAATCAATGTCAAATGTAGGTGGACGTACAGTAGCATATGCGGGTGATGAGGACAGGACGTGCGTATGTCATAGGAAAGTTTTGTGCACTCCCTAGATTTCAGTGTGAAACCAAAATAACCAGATCCAGAAAGTAAACAAACAGCTCAACATTTTGGACAATAAACATTTCAGAATAAACTTTTTTATCAAGAATTAAATGAGTGGAATAATATCGGGCTTGTATGTGTCCGATGATTATGAAGCTAGCGGGGGCCCCTTTAGTTTTTCAGTAATCCTGCCAACTGTCAGAAATTATAATTCAGTAGTTTTTTTAATATTCTGTGCTAGGTGCTGCTAATATCATATTGTTAGTTTTAGCATCACTGTTAATTCATTAATTGATTAACAGATGGACAAGAGACACAACAGACGCTGTAGTTTGTCCTCTTTGTGAAAATCGAATGTGCGTAACATTCCTTCAAGTTGTAATGGATAAAATTATACATATGGATTTTACTCCAAAGGCTTCCTCTCTATACCAGACTGTGTTTCACAGCTCAGATTGTTCTTTGAAACAGAGCAAGTGTTTACATGTACTTCCCTCTCCTCCTCTTCTTTTGTTATTCCGCCCTTCCCCACTCCCTTTGCTCTCCCCACCCTGTCTTCATGTCTATGTATGTCTCAATACATGTGTGTGTACAGGCAGGTGTGTTCTCTTGCATGTGTGTGTGTGTGTGTGTGTGTGTGTGTGTGCATATGTGTGTGTGTGTGTGTGTGTGTGTGTGTGTGTGTGTGTGTGTGTGTGTGAGGCTGCTGGAATGTTGACCCACACAGAAAGAGGGTGAAAGACTTCCCAGACATCAAAGGGCAGGTAGCTGTCAAGGAGAAGAGGGGGCGATAAGTCCAGTTAGATGACAATAGACCCAGACGCACACCTGGACTGTATGGAAAGGCAGCGACGTGGAGAGAACTGCACACATGTACACACACACACACATACACAGACACACACACACACACACACACACACACATGTGGCACACTTGCAGCTCAACACTTCCTCATTCATTTCCCTCTCCAGCTATGCTTGAAACACACACACATCCTCTTAAACGCCTTCAAGCACTTAGCTTGGTTACCATGCATGTCTCCGTAACGTTTTTACGCTCCTCTCAGCCTCCTTGCAATCCACCCACAGAGGGCCCCCCCGCCCCATCCTCATCCCTGACCTCTGTACCCGCAGGTGTTGTGGTCTTTGTCCTTGGACATGTGTGAGCAGCTTGGTGTTGTGACGAGCCCTCAGACCCTCAACCACCCCAACGTCTCTTCTCTCAGGTGCAGCAGGCTCTCAGGTGAGCTTTTGGGGGGAGGGGGAGGGGGGTGAAGATCAAGTATGAACTTCACACCTCACAAGTCAAAGCATTTAACTCAATCTCACTTTGTATCTTGTTTCTTTTGTTTTTCAGTTGGGTAATTGAATTAAGATGAAACACTTTGTCTCTACATCCACAGTGCTCTTTTGAATTCTATGTATAAATTCAAAGACCTGTACACATGACATAGGAAAATCCACTTATTATTTACTTCATCTAACCATCATATAACACATCAGTTTAGTATGGTTCCAGCTATTTCCCCCAAAAAAGACAAAAGCCTCTATTTGAATATTTATAATAGATCATATAATTGATGTATAATAATTGTAGATGAAAGGATCACCCATTGGGAGGAGCCTACAGACATTTATCACGAGTGCAGCTCCCATGTTCTTTGGTTATGCAGCTTATAAGGTTACAAATTATAATCATGCTCACCACACTCATTGCATCAAAACCTCCGACAAACTGAAGTCATGCTAACGGATTAGCAATAGACAACACACAGACAAAGTTAGCAGCTAGCTGGTAGGCATGGTAATGCATCTATCAGACCAAAACCCAGTTCAAAGGAGAGATAAATATTGGACTTACACTCATGTTGTTGCCAGAAACAGGACTGCAAATTAATAACACTAGTTTGTCAATGTTGCTTGTTTCTGTTACCTTATGGTGTGTTAAACAAATGAAGCCTCATTTTATAAGCTGCAATCCCAGTGAGGTCGAAGGTAATGTGTAAATGTGTTCCATTAAGAATATCTAAATGTGTGTTTATGATGTGGTCGGGATGGGGGTGGGGGGGTTGCATTTAAACTTGAATACTTGACTAAAATGTATACATATGCACAGTAGACACTTTGTCAGATCGTTTTAAAAAGGGGGGCTTTAGTTTGATAGAAGGTCCCCCCAGTTTTCTTTTTCCCGGGGCCCTTAAAGCACTCCTAAATCTCAATCAGAAGTAAATCAACATTGTAACTCCGAAACTTGAAGTTAACTTGCTAACCACAAGTCTATCTTCATCGTGCAGCCTCTAGATGCAAAACAATCACAAAACCAAAACACTGAGCTCAGGGAATCCAGCGATAGAGTTGTTTGTCTGTCTTTCTTTCTGTTTTTCTGTCAGGATTACAGAACTGATATCCATGTAATGAGTGACCCTCTAGTTCTATGGGTTTGTTGCTTCAATCAACAACTTTATCAATGCCTATGGCATGATATATGTATATAGTTATTTAACGCATAGTACATATAAGAACATTCATCAATGTAGCTTTAACTAGATAATGAAGCGATTCTTTGAAGCAATGTATAGATAAATGTGTCTGCATACATATAAGGTATACATGTTGTATACTGTGCTTAGAGTTTAAATGTCTCACCAATGTGTTCACAGTCATCTTAATTCTGGAGGGATCCTGTAAAAACTTCCTCCAAGAAATAACAAACACATTATAGATGTCAAAACACAATGTCCTTCATACACATATCATCCTGCCACTTCAGAGGAGGTGGAGAGAAAGGGCCAAGGTTCTTAGCAAAATGATTTGACATTTTTCTCCCAAGAAATGTTTCTCTTTCGAGGGGTTAAGCCGGGTTCCAGTGATCTCAGAGAGGCCTACCAGTCAAAGTGGCTCAGAGTAATTTTGTTTGAGCAAAAAGTCCCCGAGCCATGACTAAACAGGTAGATATGAATAACATAAAGGAGTGATGCTCATCTCCTGCTCCATCGTGCAGTCGTCTCACTCTATGTACCATGTAAACTCAAACCTAAAAGCTTGTGTTCTGGGCAGACGAGAAGGTGTTTTGTCTGTTAGCTAGTCCAAGGGCGATCGGGAGGAAGCGAGGGAGATAACTCAGAGAATAGATTGGATAACAGTGACCTTCTGCAGTGTTATACCCTCCTTCTGAGTGCTAACACAGGGGTTTGAGTTGAGGTGAGAGGTGGTGAGGGGACTCTGAGTTCTTAGGAGGTCAACCAAGGAGAAGCATCATTTATTAATGAGCCTCAAACTCAAAATGCGATCATGATTGTGAAATATCTGTTTGTGTTTATGTCAATGTTTATGTTTATACGTACCACACGATTCATCGTGATTCATACGGCCACATGATGATCACGTGGCTGCCATGTTTATTTTAGGTGACACAGTCCCATTAACGTTCGCACCACACATGAAAGAGGGCAAAGCGGCAGGACACTCAGTGCCTGTCTTATCTGACCGCACGCGAGCGAGGTGGGGTCCAATCAGAGTCACTCCTTACCCTCACTTCCTGTTTTTCCTGCCGGGATGTCCCGTCACCTTGGTGACCCAATGGCACATGCAGCCTTTCAGTACCACCGACCCCCCCCCCCCCCCCCCCCCCCTTCAAAAGAGTCAACAGGCCTCAGGAAATTGGTTTAAGGTCTCTGAGAGGGAATCAGTCCATTTCCCAGTGGGCACTCATTGGAACAATGGCCAACTGCCAAGTCCACACTGGCTGCAATGTGACGTGTTTTCCTCCTCCTTGTTGACTGAGGTTAAGGTTAGCTAACTTAAACACTTGGTTATGATCAGAGAAAGATCTTATACAGTCAGGTAATTGTAGATCTGTGACAGAACACCAGCTTTAGTGTAGAGTCCTGCACTGGGTTCCCATGGGTAAACCACAGAAAAGTTGTGTAACGGCTTAAAAAAATATATTCACAACATATTCACATTCAGATAAATTCACAGGAGCAGGTAAAAACTAAATAAACACCGATGGGTACCAGTTTCTTTGCAGGAGAAATCAGAAACTTAAATCATGTATTTTTAACATCTAAATCAGCTCAATGAATCCTTGTCTTCTGCAAGGATTTGTTTTATTGTGAAAACCTATCACGCCAACTTTAACCACTTCAATTCTCGTCAGATAACCGTCACTGTCGAACTAGCAAGCAAAACAGATCATATATAAACTACTTTTAGATAGGCAGTGAACTCTGGAGAACCTTGAGCCGTGAGCAATTGGGTGTGTTGATGATGTTTGACACGCGACAGATGCAAAAATGACCAAAACAAAAAAAAATATCTCAAGATGAAGAAGCGGAGCCACACAAGTAGAAGACACAGACAACGATGTCCAGAGAGCTTTTGGTGATAAGTGAGGATGTGCTGCAAACAACAACACAAGAATTCAGAATGCAGAATTCATATGTTACTTCCTGCCTCTGCCTGCTGCACCACCGCCTGTCTGAATTTGGATGTGCTATTGTTGGCAGAGAATCTCCCGCTGTGTTGTTGATGTGAAGGACATGAGAACAGTTTAAGACGGGTTTACCCAGTGGTGAATACGTTCCCCAGTGGCTTTGCTGCTTGTAAAAAGTGCAAAGATGGTTTTGCTTTTGATAGCACCACTCGCCACCCACACAAAAGGAAAAGGAGGCCATAATCTACTTGATAAGCTGGACTCTGCTTCAGTGTCCTGCAGATGCACCACAGGTCCAATCCCCCCCCCCCCCCCCCCCCTCCAGACCTCCACACACCCTAACTTTTCATCATGAGACACTGCTGGCATCAGATACATGACCACATATTGTCAGAACAGTGGCTTGCCTCCTCTGTCATCACATATTGTGGCCACATGCTTGGTGTCTGTTTGTTGGAATCAGGTACGATTGGCCTCACGTATATAACATCTGTCAATAGCTTGGTCTGGCAGACCTGACTGTTGATGTAGCTGGTAAAATATTAGGCTGAACTGACATGTGCCGGCCACAAGACCACAAGAGAGTCCGCGGCACATCGAGTTTCTCTGAGCTCTTTCGATTCAATAGCGCGCAATATGGAAGTTTACACAATCCGGAGAGAGATGACGATTATTTAGTTCGTACAGATTTGGACTTGTGATGAGAGATTTCTCTCCTGGGACAGCAGACAAGTTTAAAAGATGCCTGCTGCTACATGAGCGTTCATATGTGCATGTGTGTGTTCTCTGTCAGGTTGTGTTAAAGGTCAGGACAGAACCTCAGGGAGACGTCTAGGCACACACTCCCCTCACACCCATCCGCACCCCTACACCGCTTTCCCCCTTTCATTCAGAATGGGGTTAATGAGATCTGTCATCACCTCACCCTGCGTTTATTATGAGTGAGCTCTTTCCTGTGTCACGTAAAAATAATCAAGCGGTTCCACGGACACATTTGGCCACTGGACTCCTCAGGGGTCCTGAGATGGCTGATCTGGTTTTATTGCAGCTTCTCCGAGGGGAATGTGTTGGATGGAGGGGCGAACAGAGAGGAAGTGACTTTAGCTTTTAGGTTTGGAGTTAGGAATGTTGCCATCAACTCCTCGTCATTCTCATCTTACCTGCTAACATTCATACTGAAAATACATTTGGGTATTTTTGGCTCACTTGCTTATAAAAATACAAAGTTTGGCCGCTCTAAAGAGCAGTGTGAAATAACTGTTTCAAATATTTGAATGGCAGCAACAAAGATATGATTTTAGTTCAACAAAGCTATGCTCGTGATTAACAATCCAGCTGATGTGCGATGGTAGATACCGGATTTTTGTCTCCATGATGCATATACAGTGGAAATTTAACAGGTGGTTCTCAGAGGTTTTCAGAGCTTGAACGATATTTCAAGATTCTGTCGAGGCTACAGTCATAACTATTTTCTCTGTGACTTCTTTAAAATAGAAGAATAAGCTTTTTATGAAAATGGTTTCTGGCTAAGTCTGTTGAAGATAGTAAAGAAGACAATGTTTTTTAGAAGACAAAGTTTTTAATAGTTCTCTTATAATGCTCACCATAATAAATGCGTTAAAAATGTATTGTTTTGAGGTTGTTATCAAAGATTCAGAGGTGTATATTTCAAACTATGTGCACATTGGTGGTGACAATTATCTGTTTTTGTAATATTTAACAACTATACCTTTTTAAATATTTGTTGACAAGCAACATGAGCTGAAACTGAGCTTGATTTGAATAAATGTTTTGCAACTATGGAAATTTAACTTTGGCGAAAAATTCAATGAAGCCAATTTGTCCTCGATGCTCTGTCTTGTTCCTCAATAGGTTAACATTGGTTTTATACTCCTGATCAACACACTTCTCCCAGCAACTTTCACTTTCCCACACTGTAAAATCCCTTCATTCCAACACAAATGACTCTGTGCCCATGTTCTAAACTGCCAATCAATCACAGATTACCAATCATTTTCTTTGCAATTCTGCCTGTCTGTATTTCGGACCTGGCACATCCCGCCTTATCCTTAATATCACCATAACTTCTATGAAGTCCAAAGGCTTAAGATACACTCTTCAATGTAATTGTGATAAATTCTGAAAATAACCCTCATTCATGAGTAGGTCAGCTGGTAAACAACATGCAATCTTGTTTTTAACATTTAATATTCCTGATGTTCACCACTTTCCAAAACAAAGCCTCTCTAAAGCTATCACAGACAACTTGACAACAAAAATATGCACTGTGAATATATTTATAATGCACCTGGAACTAATGACAATACTACTCCAAACTTGGTAGTATTTATACAACATTCTTACTACAAGAGGAATTTCAGTCTTTGTCACTGATTCAGTTAGAGATTGGGTAAATATTTCACATTCCATCAAACACCATGTGCTCAAACAACATAATTGTAAACAGAAGAAAGAAAATAGAGCACAAACTGTTTTTACCACGTTGGACAGTGCATAGATTGGCTAAAGGCAATAATTGTGAGCTCAAGCTTTAAGTTTTGGCTCATGGCGTTCCATCTGTGGTGTACATTCATACCTGACATCAGCACGAAATGGGTCAAACAAGTTAAATCGTCATGCGTCACAAGTGGGGTCAGACAGTCCTCTCTTGTTCTGCTTTGACTTTTACAGAAACTTTAAATTGACTCTCTTCAACTCGTTGGTGTGCTTGGGTTGGATTTAATTTCCCCTTCTATTTTTTCCAGCCCTTCAACTTTGTCTCTCTGACTTCGGGCCAAATATTCATCATGCTGAGAGGGCAAACCTCCTTTCAACTCTCCGCACTGCACCCTCTGCCACTATTTCACACCCTCAACTGGAAGCCTCATTGACCAAACACCCGTGCACACACAGAGTTTCATACACACACATATACACACACACACACTGAATTCAAGAATGCCCAAACTGATTATGTGATGCACCTGTCAGCAAATGTGGACACCCACAAGCTTTCGCACCAGCACACACACACACACACACACACACACACACACACACTAGACGGGAGCTGTTTATCCCAAAGAGGGCAGAGATGTAGAACCATGTAGGCCAATGTCAGTGTCAGGAGAGGAAAAATATTTTCATTGCAAGGGTATCTGTTCGTGTCAACAATCTGATAGGGTGCTCGGCAGAGATAGGCAGTTCCCATGAGGCCTGTGGCCTCGCCAGCTACGGCAAGGGGGTGGAGGGGGGTGGAGAGTTGGGGTGTGGGAAGTATTCAGGGTAAGAAGCAAGGGGGGGGGGGGGGGGGGGGGGGATCGGTTGTTCCCAGATATCAGGAACATGGTGAGTGTCAACACCTCCTGAGGGACAGATAGAGTGAGGTCAGGACGTGACAGACGAGTGATAGCCACTATGACACAGGTGAGTCTGTGATGCAGACTATGCGGTAGCTGCGCACCAACATTTATATTTATAGAACCATTTTCTGTGGAATTAACAGTTCTAGCTCTTTAACCTCCCTCCATAGACATATGATTTTGGTTTATTTGCTCAGGTCTTGAGATTAGACCTCTGAGAAACCTGGCATTGCCCCAAAATTACGTCTCTTCAGTAAAGATGAACCAACGAAACAGAGACAGCCAGGCTTATATCCCAGGGCTAATGGATTTAATCTCATAGTTGGGTCTCAAACGCAGACCAATTTCATAAATCTGGACCGCAACCCTAAGGGCTTGGGTACGCATTCAAAACAGCCTCAATCATTTAAGCCATTGATTCCACAAGTTGTTTGAAACTTTCCTTTGACATTCTGCTCCATGTTGACACGATTGCATCACATTTCTGCAGATTCATGCTATGAATCTTACATTTGACCACATCCCATAGGTTTTTTATTGGATTCAGATCTGCTGAGTTAGGAGGCTTCTTAAGTTCACTGAACTCTTTGCCGTGTCCATGATACCAGTCTGAGAAGACTTTTGCTTTGTGACATGTTGTAATATCGTGACGGATGGAGACATTAGAAGATGCTAAGCTGTGACCATAAATAGATTGATCTGGTCAGCAGCAATACTCAGAGAGGCTGTGGCATTAAACCATGACTCCAAAGTGTGCCAGGAAAACACTCTTACACCACCACCTGTCCTGCATTCAGCTATATTGTTCTACACACCACAGTTCTAACGTAATCTTACGCATTCAGGTCCATTCTTCTTATGGCTCAGACTCAGACATATAAGGTTATTTGAGTTTCCATACTTAATTTATTTTAAAAAAATGGACGGGACCAGATGAAGTGTGCAACTACCCAGGAGTCTCACATTCTCAGGTTGCTACAGGTATTTTGTAATAATAAAAATGATACATTGTCAACTCAGTTTTTTTATTTTTCAGTTATTTTTTACTGATTTAAAACATTAATTAATTCCTGTGGAAAGCATTTGGTCAATGTTTCTTATTTTTGAAGTCCTCTGCAAATAAAAACTTGACTTGTCCCTTTTAATAACTTAAACCAATTGCATTAGAACTGAAAAAACAGTACCGCAAACCAACTTGAGGGCTAAATTGAATAACGGATATATCTTACATGAACTAAGATTCTCTATCTGCCTGTTTTGATAAACAAGTCCTTCTGAAGTGTTGTTTCCTGCTCCGCCGATATACTTTGTTTTTCTGCCCAGTCTGTAATTGTGTTTTGCTGTGTACTGCTATATATTTATTGTTATTCAGCCTTACTATCTCATGGTGTCCTTGCTCAATGTTTTTCTTCTTTCTAAATTCTTCTGCAGTTCCACTCTGGTTATAGAGGCGATATCCCTCTTGCTGTGATTGCATGTAAAAATATGTTACCGTCTACCAGAGTGAAGGACAGCATAAGTTGTGCAACTGAGAATCTGTGTGTGTGTGTGTGTCTGTGTGTCTGTGTGTGTTTGTATGAATTAACTATGTTTCCATAACAGGCTGTAGAGCCCCCACCCAGCGTGTCAGAGGGAATACACTCTCAAAACATCCAACAAACTCATCCCTCCATTCATCCGCACATGGAAGGCCAATACAATGAAAATTGATTGGAATTGCAAATGTACCTTCTCTATCCTACTAAGTCTCAAATGCCTTTCAAACACTCCATCTTGCTGTCATAATATTGGTGTTACATGTGTCATAACATGTAGCAGTGTATTATGTCGATGGTGTTTTTGGAAAAGAAAAAGCATAGATTACTCTGGCAATCATTCCCTCGCCATGTATGTGTCGGAGAAAACAAACAAACTCAAAGATAATCAATAATCAATGGATGTGTTTAATTCAATTAAGCCCAATTACTAGCCTACTGTAAGGTGTCAGCGATTACAATGAAATGAGTTCACAGTTACAGAAAGCTACATAATATAGAGATTTCATATTTGGTTTAGGTACTTTTTGTCGTTTGTAATTGTACCAAAAACAAATAAATGAAGATTTGATAATATAGCATTTGAGTTATTGCAAATGTTACTGAATAATTGCAAAAATGGTCAAACTTATATTAAACATGAAATTAAATTTTGCTTCCTGATTTAGCCATCACTTCTGATACGATAATCTATAGCCACCAAAATATCGTTCTAATTGATCTACTGCCTGTTTAATGCAGGATATTTGAAGTCATCATCAGTTCGAAGGACAGACAGTAGCAGCAGGCCAAGGCTTTACAGTTAAAGAACACTTGGAGAACAGTCAGTTCCTCTTTGACCTGATGTTGGGGACAGTCTCAGACACACCACGGCTACGCAGAACATGCCGACAGGACCAGCGGTGGCCTTCACTGATGGATGTTTGGCTTTAACTCGGGAACAATAACATCTCTGGGAAATGTTTTTGGATTTTTTCAATAAATAACAAAAATAAACAAGGGCTTGAATCTAGACTTTCATTTAACGTTGCAACACGTACACTATAATCAAGAACAACCATGAGTATGTAATAGTAAAGGGCCTAGAAACGTTTTGCTGAACAGTGACCACTGTGGCCACCAGCTACAACTACAGGACAGTTGGATATGATTTCGGCTGCATGAGCATTTTTAGGATCTATAGGACCGTTACAGGGACCTTAGGGACCAGAGTCTACTTACAGGGGAATCAATCGACCCCCAAAAAGTCCCTGCTTTGGGGCAACCCTGAACATGCCTGGTTGGTTTGAGTTCTCCAGCATTTTATTTCAGTGGGCCAACAGCATTAGCTCAATATATATGTTCCCTTCCTTTATCTTTACCTCAACCCTAAGCTCCAGGTACTTTTGGTCAAGACACGGCTTAATAAAAGAAGTAAAGAAGAGTCATTACCTCCACATGTTTATGTTAACAGACGAGTCATAATGACAGTTTATGGAGAGCTGTTTACAGCCCATAACAGTGAAACTCCATCAACCTAACCAATATTAGTTACCCGTTTAAAGGTATCTATGCCGATGGAGGATAGGGTGAAGTGTTTGAGTCCACGAAACACTTCTGAAGTCTCAAGTGTGAACAGTTTTGTCATCAGACAAAGTTTGCAAGTATATCCCAATTAATGGTAGTGTTCACTAAGTCCACATTATGAGCTCCATGTATGTATAAGTGTTGTGTTTACATATTGCTCCACCGAGCCAAGTGGCCACACAATGAAGCATCTAAAACATTAATTATCAGTTATACAGCACTATCTGTATCTGTTTCAATTTATAAAGTTCGCTGCGTAGTCACCATAAACTTCTATCAAGTGCATGGAGGCATAATCCCAACTGAGCAGCAGTGCATGTTATTGTCTGGGAATTCAGCTTCTTATTCATAAGGGAAAATATGTAGCAGCAACTACTTCCCGAACTGGATAGCGCTAGGACATGGTACTTCAGGTGCTGGCTCCCAAAAACGATAATTCTAACTGTGTGTGACATTGAACGGCTTTAATGAACCCAAATGGCCTACAGCAGCTGCAGAGGCGGACTGATGTATACGTTTCACAAAAGGGTTTAGAGTGGGACTCATTTTTCTTCTGAAGGTATCCAAAGTTGAATGAATGGGAGCGGAGGCAGACGTTCTGTATCACTGAGGCTTTTGTGCACTCACACAGTGAGTCCGACTACTCCAACACCCAGCCTCCTTCCACAGAAACTCCTTGATAAGGCCTCTGTGCTCATGTCAAAGTGTGCCTGTTTGTCTATTATTGTAAGTGGACATGCTTCCATGAGTGCATGTGGACATGTTAGAAGAATGTGTGTATTGATTTCATCTTGCACTGGTCTAGTTTTTCATACTGTAATACATTTAGAAATAATGGAGAGGTGAGAAAAGAGGAAATGGTTTAAAATAACATTTTTAAAAATTGTAGTATGTCGGCGACTATCTGTGCATGGATAGTTTCACGGGGCCGCAAAATTTTCTTTGGCTTCCTTTTCTTTTTTTCTCATGATATTTTGAACTGCACCATGGAGGAGGGGGGTGTATCAAGGGGAAGAAAAGAAAGAGACTGACAAAGAGGAAAAGAAAGGAAGGGTAAAGGAGAGGTTAGCTGGGAGGCAGATATAGGAAAGAGGAAGTTCATCCACCTGTGTCTGATTTACAGCAGTCGAATATAATCTCCCTGACCAGGGAGAGATACAGCTCTTTTTTCAGATCGATATGCTCAAACAGAACTACATAGGATGGGGTCTGGTCTTGATATCCGACTACAGATATGAGACAAAGGAGGTAATAGCATTGCAATATGTGGGAAAAAAAGCATGTGCGGCTTTGACATGTAGAGATCAAAGATGTGAGAATTCAGATGTTTGAGATCTGTTTTGTTTATTCAAAAGATAAAATCTATTGAGGGATATTGTACGTGATTTTTTTTTTTTACTGATATCACACAATGTGCCTAAGGCCTACAAATTCTAACATCGACAATATGAACTAGATAAAGTCTCAAATAAACAAAGGAATTAGTCATTTAATGTTATTTGGAAAGAATACTTAAATGCATTTTTTTTCGCACCTGGAAATGCAGGGTTCCTTTAAACTGAGGCTTCACATAGAATGTGTCAAATACAGCAGAAACAGAAACTGCACACTATATATTCACAGCTTTCTCCCTTTTATTACTAACGTGTGGAACAACATCAATTATTACACTACTATACAAACACTATTACACATTAGTCCTTCTCTATGGGAATAATGATTGTTTTTCTTTATTCACCACCTATCCCACTGGTCGACACGCACACAAGTGCCTGCCATTGTTTAACCTAGAATTATTTAGTGGCATCATCTCTCATATTTAAAAAGAAATAGGCTTCTATCTCCAAGGTATAAATATACATATATACACACACATATAAAAAAAATGATATAACAAATAACTTAACAAATAACATTATACAAAAGACAGAATAACCATATTTACAAATACTGCAAATTGCAATTTAAGGGGCGATAGTGACTGCAAGGGTGATGAAAAAACAAGAAAATGCACACATGTCAAACAACATTTCGAAAATCTACATTGGCTGCAATTACCTCACTTTCCCTCGACACTTCTCCAAGTTAAATTGAGAACTCGCATGGCCGAGCACACACCTCTACCAAGGGCTAAAAGTCCCCTTAGATTCAATCAAGCCACACCAAATATTACACATGCATATATATCAGTTCACTAATAATGACAGACTTTTTGTGAAAGATCAATCAATCATTCCCTAGGAAAATCCTTACGAAACCATTTACAGAGGAACTGCACCAAAAAAAAGTTTAACCACAACATCTCATTTATCAGTAATAAATGAACATAACATATCATACCGGGCCTGCATTTGGCTGCACTTCCTTAACTTTCAGCTATTATTGAAATGGAGAAAAATAACAGTACAAGCGATGCTGATATAAATATCCCTTATTACAACTTTTTGCAAAAACAAATGATAAACCATTTTTCCAGCTGGCCTCCTTCCTCCAGCAGGCATCTGTATTCACGGAAGAGCTAATCAACAATTAGCGATAAGCTATGTCGTGCCATCGTCGTAACCCCCCCCCACACGAACACTTCCTGGCGGCCGGGGCTCCGCTGACTGACACCCTCCGGTTCTTTCACTGTTACAGATCCCACTCAAAGTATCTGATTAAGCAAATATGTCTACTTATTACGTCATCCGCACGCTCGTGGGCTCCTCTTCCCTCGCACTTTTCTCTAATCATGGGTGAGAGAGCTCGGCGCCTCAGAACAAAGGCCAGTGTTTGTTTTTTTGCAGGCTTTTTATTTCAGGCGTGTTCCTCCATGTGCGTGTGCTGGGGCCTTTGATGTACAGCACAGCAACGCTCCCCTCCGCCGCCCCACTTACTGAATGAACCGGGCCGCGCCGGCAAAAGTGTGCCGTTAGGAGGGAAGAAGGGAGGAAGACAAGGGAGAGAAGTATTTTCTTTCCTTCTCAATCACTAGAAAAACCTTTCACAATTGAACGTCTCACCGAGAGGCCTTTCATTTAGCACGGCTCTGATCTGAGCGCCGTGTAATCAGTTGATGTGACAATGAACTTTTCAACTTTAGCACACAGAGCGGGCCTGATGTGGGCCATTGCTAGGTTTAGCTCAGACTTGTCAGACTTGAAATGACAATCTTTTTTTCCCACTGTACGCGGTGAAGCTTTGTTGAACATGTTTGACTCATGGTTTCATGGTGTTATTATTGGTATTATTTCTATCAGTGCCATTGCAAAATATGCTCGGACTTCAGTGAAAGATAAAAGGGACGGCCCCGTCACTACAAGCTCCAGACAATCAG